>NC_072493.1:7177500-7340000 GCF_027574615.1 Eptesicus fuscus
CTTCTGCGCATGGGCCACGAAGTTTCAATCGCACTCTACGTGCGCACCCGCACGTGGTATTTTGTGAAAGAGCCACACTCAAAGGGCCAAAGAGCCGCATGTGGCTCGCGAGCCGCGGTTTGCTGACCACTGTCCTAGGAGAATGGCATATGCTGATTGGCCTGAGCATCAGATCCCTTCCTGGGTCTGGGATCAATAGTTGAGGAAAGGCAAGGAAATGACCCAACAGAACTGGGGCTTTGTTGGAAAGCGGGGAGGGGAAAGTACATTGGGAGGAGACCATGGTGTCCTCACTCACATCGTTTAGTTTATCAAAAGAAACAGGAAAATTGGATCTTAGATAAAAGCTCCTAATTTCTAAAAGAAGGCACCTAATTTATTTTTTCTGAAAACCCTTTGATGCTCAATAATGTGTGGCCTCACAAAGCATAAGTGGGCAAGATCGGAAGGAGGTCCTTGGCCTCCAGTATAATGTGCCTGGGGAAGTAGAGTACCGACTGAAAAAAATAAAGGAAGTGGTGAGTCTTGGAACCATTAGAGAGGGAGAATCAGGATGGTCAAGAACTCTGGGACTGAGAAGCCATGGTATATTTTTCCATTCATCTCGTGACTGCCTGGGAATAACACATGGGATCCATTTCAGTGCCCCCACTAGCACCTCAGAGACCTTGCAAAGGCCAAGAGCTTTTTTGAGAACTTACTGCCTGAACGTAACTTGGGTGCCAGGACAAATCAGGATTAATGCTCATTGGAGGTTAAATACTACCTTTTTCCCCTCAGGAAAATTCTAAATGTTAGCAGAAGCATGAATCAGCTGAGAAAGCTACAGGTTTCCTCTTCCAAAAATGCTTTTGTTGCTAATTAAAATTAGTCTAATTTTGAAATGATCATATCATTAAAGAGTATTTCAACTGATATTGATTTGATGATACCTACAAACATCTTAGAATAAAGAGGCTGCTGTGTTAGCATTATAAAGTGCTCTGATTAGACTTACGTCTGTGAAATTGATGACATGAGCTCCTGATACCTCTTCATTTGTTTCTCCCCCTGCATGAAATAATTATGAATACCTCACTCCATGCAATCCACATTTATTTATTTTTTTTTTACAGAGATGGGGGAAGGTGGGATAAAATGCTAGTTCTTTGCTTGTCTAAAGCATTACTCCAGCAATATCTTAATTAAGTCTAGAGTCAAAATGAAATATGTTTCCAAAGTATGTTTCTAATCCTTTCAAACTCGCAGTTTTGATGTGTGATCCTGGCCAACTCTTTTGAATGGTGTCTATTATGTCAATAAATCAGCTGAGACATGTCAGCCTGGACACTGGTGCCTTTGGCAGGAGGGAGGGCTGACAGAGGCATTCAATCAGCGGCTGCCTAACTCTGGCCCTGGGGTCTTGCAATGAGCCTCAGACACCTGATAAGGTGTGCCCCATTGGAGGGTCAGAAGGAGAGGGCAGAAAAGGGGTTTGGGGTCAGACAGGAACAGGTTCAGATCGAAGCCCTGCTTTGAGGTCAGCTTTGGCTTCATCCTCTGGCTGGCTGTGCCCACCTGTGTGCTCAGGACAAGTTGCCTGCACTCTCTAAGCCTGCCCTTCCTTGTCTGAATCATGGACATTACAGTGACCATCATTCAGGATAATGTAAGGACTGAAGGAGAACATTTCCAGAAACAAAACCCAGATGAAACTGAGTAGAAAACAGATTCGGAATGACACATGTGTACTGATAACAGGCAGGGAAAGAACCACCAATGCTTCTGAGCCAGAAGAGACTGGAATTCACTTAAAACAAGGGACATGTGAATTAACTACACTGAGATGCTAATGCTGACCTATCCAATTGGAAAGTCCGACACTTGCTGTTTCGCTGTTGGAAGAATTACGGTGAGGAAGCCACAGGTATTGCTGGTTCAGGCATAATAATGCAGTATTTATCAAGATGAAAAATTAACATTCCCAGTGAACCAACAACCCCATTGCTGAAAATTTCTCCAACAGATACACCTGCACATACACAAATGATATATTTACATGGTTTCTCCTAGGAAAACTTGTGATAGTGAGAACTTTAAAACAATACAGTATCCATTCAGAAGGGGCTGGTTTAAATAAATGATGTCATACCCCACAGCTGGAACAGTATGCAGCTGGGAACAGGAACAAGGAAGCTGTGCTGGTGTCACCAGATGATGAAAAGCAAAATGCAGGGTAGTGTGAACAGTAGCTTCCTTTGTTTTGGTAGGATAGTAGGTGTGGGGGTCAAAAACATACATCTGTACTTGCCTCTTTTTTCATAATGAAACACTGTGAGGATAAAAAATAAACTAATACAAATAATTTCTTGTAGGTGAAGGGACTGGGATGGGCATGAGATATTCTGAGCAAACTTCTTACATGATTTTTAATTTTTAGATATGTAAAACTTGATGAAAACTAAACTTAAAGACCTATAAAGCCTAGAGAGAGAAAAAGACCTATAAAACCTTACTGGACACATAAAAGCAGCCTTAATGAATGAACTGACATAAGTTCCTATAGGGAAAGGTGCCATACTCTGTCATTTCTTCCCTAATTAATTCGTTACACTTTTTAGAAACGAATTTTTTACCTTCTCCTTTTCTTCTCTTCAATTACAGCTGACAATGTTATTTTATATCAATTTCAGGGGGATCACTTCATAAATTATATAAATGTCTAACTACTATGCTGTACACTGGAAACTCAATAAATTTTTAATCAACAATTCAACATATGCAATCTGACAAAGTTATTCAAATATTCACATGGAAAATAAAAAGTTCTGAAATTGTTAGAATTTGCGGGGGGAAGGGGGGAGAGGAAAGAGAGGGGTTTGTGTTATCAAGATATCCTATTACATAACCTAACTAAAGTGTATGTTAAATATAGTCATTACAGGGTGTTATTAAATAGGAAAAGACTAATGTATCAGTGAAAATGAACAGAGAGCCTGGACACTGACTCATGGTTGTATGTGAAAATTTAGAGAATTATGAAAATACAACAAAATTCTTCATAAAGATAGATAAATACATGTGGGTTAGAACTCTACACATTTAAAAACAAAACTCAAAGTATAAGAATAAAATGTAGAAAAGTTTTTTATAGTCTTGGGTAAGAAAGACCTTCTAAAACAAGAGAGATAACCCAGAAATGACAACAAAAACAATTAAATTTTAGTACATAGAAATTTAAAACCGCCATAAACACAGTTATTTATACTTATGAGTAATTTATTGTAATAAATAGAATTTTGAAATGAAAAACATTATTTACAATAGTATTAAATTTCCGCATCCTAAGAAAAAAATCTAATGAAAGGTAGTTAAGGCCTCTACTCAAGAAAAAATGTTAATAAGAATAAAGGAGATTTAAATAAGAGAATCCATATACTATGTTTATAGGTTCAAGATTCAATACTTAACTATACCAATTCTTTCCAAATGACATATATGTAATGTAATCCCAATTAAAATACCAGGATTTTTTTTTTTTTTGAGAAAATTGAAAAACTGATTTAAATGTTAATGACAAGGTAAAAGGTTACGAACAACCCAGAAGGAGGTAGGAGGCCTGACTATCGAGTTACCATGAAGCTACAGTGATGAAGACTGAGGTGTTGGTTGAAAGGTGGGCAAAGGACAGAGAGGCCAGGGAGAGCTGGGCATATGCACTTGATTCATGTCACAGGCAGACTGCAGTGGGAAAGTGTCATCCTTTGCAAGAAATACTTCCGGGTCACCTGGACGAAACATGGAGCAAAAGTAACTTGGCTCCCTCCCTTCCTCACACCAGCCATCCACACCAACAAAAATCAGTTCCAGGCCAACTGAGAACCTAAATGTGAAAAGAAACCAGTAAAGCTTCTAAGGAAACATTGGAGAACATTCTGACAGCCTTAGGGTAGAAAAGTCTTCATAAAAAAGACATCAGAAGTACAACCATAAAAAAGTGATATATAACTACATTAAAATTAAAAGCCATTTTCTTCTTTAAATGACAAAGAGGCTAAAAGATAAATCATAGAATAGGAGAAAATATTTGCAACACAAATAACCAATACACACACCACGCATTGCCAGAATATATAAAGAAGTTCTGCAAATCAATACAGAATGACACACAGCTGTGCCAGTAATGTGCTAATTGCCTCTGGGTCCTCAATTCACCCCATTTCCCCCGATTTTATAACATGGAGCTGACTCTGCAGACCTCACTTCTGCTGGGCCTCTGGCTCTGTGCCAGGCTCTGCCAGTAGGGGGCACTAGAGGAGCCAGCAAGATGGAGGAGGGATGTCTTTTTCCTCCTGGGTTTCCCTGCACGGGTGGTGAGCTGAGCAGCTTGCACTATCCTCTCAGCATGGTGTGCTGGGCGCTCTCTGAGGTGGCCTGGCAGACTTCATTTACCGCAGAGGCATGTGCTATCACCTCAGAGAGCGGAATCTTAGCCTCTCTTTTTTGGGGGGTGGGAGGAAGGCCTGTTTTTAAACTGCATATTTTTTCCTAGTTGCTTCTCCCTGGGGTGGTTGCTTCCTGTAGTTGTCAATGAGACATGCCGCAGAGTTCTCTTTTCCCTCTTTCCGTTCTTAGTCACCCCTTACTTAAATTATAAATTTTCTCTGTTAAAATTATTGGATGTGTTTATTTATTTTGTTTTGATATTCCACATATAAGTGAAATCATACAGTATTTGTCTTTCTCTATATGACTTATTTCACTTAACATAATACCCTCTAGGTCCATCCATGTTGTCACAATGTTGTTGACATTCTTTTATACTGCTGAGTAATATCATCTATCAAAGGACACCTAGATTGCTGACATATCTTGGCTATTGTGAAGGGAGGTGGAGGGACAGGTGAAGGGGGAATATCCTACCTTATAATAGAGAAACATGCAAATTGACCGCACCTCCGCTATGCCCACGATTGGGCCGGCGGGAGGCTGGAGGGAAGGACTCTGGGTGGCCTATCTGGCCGTTGAGAAGATCAAGATGGCGGCGCCCAGTCCTCTTAGTTCCGGGGGTCCCTGGGGAGATCGCTGCCCCGGGGAGGCAAGACCTGGCTGCCCAGCCTCTCCCGGGGGTCCCTGGGGAGATCGGCAACCTGGGGGGGCATGGCCGGGCCCATCCAGCCTCTCCCGGGGGTCCCTGGGGAGATTGGCAAAACGGGGGGCGTGGCCGGGCCACCCAGCCTCTCCCAGGGGTCCCTGGGGAGATCAGCAACCGGGGGGCGTGGCTGGGCCACCCAGCCTCTCCCAGGGGTCCCTGGGGAGATCAGCAACCGGGGGGCGTGGCTGGGCCACCCAGCCTCTCCCAGGGGTCCCTGGGGAGATCAGCAACCTGGGGGGGCGTGGCCGGGCCCATCCAGCCTCTCCCGGGGGTCCCTGGGGAGATCAGCAAAACGGGGGGCATGGCCAGGCCAGCCCAGCCGCTCCCGGGGGTCCCTGGGGAGATCGGCAACCGGGGGGGCATGGCCGGGCCCATCCAGCCTCTCCCGGGGGTCCCTGGGGAGATCAGCAAAAAGGGGGCGTGGCCGGGCTGCCCAGCCACTCCCGGGGGTCCCTGGGGAGATCGGCACCCCGGGGAGGTGAGGCGGGACTCGCCCAGCCGCTCCCGGGGTCCCTGGGAACATTGCAGGCATGTGGTTGCTGAGACCCAGACCAGGCCTCTGGCCACAGATTCATAGCTTTGCGGAGACCTAGGGCAGGGATCTGCCTCATCTGCAGAGAGACAGAGGTTCTGCAGTGCCCCCAAGACGTGGATGGGCCCAGCCAGGGATCAAGGGGCATGGAAGGACTCCTGGCAGAGGGGCAAGGACCCTCACCCCTGAGGCGGGGGTTGAGGGGTGGTGCCATCTCAGTGGAGGGGTGCTGCACTGCAGGGTACTGGACTGACTGATGTGATTCATAGAAGCTCCCAGTGCTAACCGGCCATGCTCAGGCGGCCTTCACACTTCAGAGGCAGTGACTCCTGCTCCTGCCTTGACCCAAAAGCAAGCTCGCTACACCCTGCCCCATAGCAGAGCATGCCTAGGCAGTGAGTGGGAAGCCTTCCACCTGCTTCGGAGAAGGGAGAGCAGTAAAGAATTGGGGGAGAGGAAAGAATGTGGAGCATCCGCAATGAAGAGGTGCTTGAGAAAGAGGCTTGGAAGCCTGACTGGAAAGTTTGTTCTGTTTGCTGGGCCACTGCCCCTTAGGAAGCGCAAATAGCATGGCTCTGAGGGCTTCCTGTGTGCTGAGTCAAGTTCCACAGCCAACTGGAATTGGCCTCAGTTTCCTGGTCTGTAAAATGGATTAAGCGTGTCCCAGTGCCTTCACTGAGCTTTGATGGCCAATTGAGATACTATATAAAGAAAATGAGGGAAGAAGTGAGAAAGAAAAGGAAGGACAAGCAACACAAAAGAAAGACTGAAAGGAACCTGTAAACCCATTGTCACTTAAATAGGGAATATAGTCAATAGTGTTGTAATGATGGTATGATGCCAGGTGGGTACTGGAAATATCGGGGAACACTTTGTAAAGTATATGGTTGTCTAACCACTATTCTGTAACTAATATAAAACCTGAAACCAATACAAAATAATGTTGAATGTAAAGAAATGAAAATTGGAGTGAAATTTTTATAAATTTCAAAGTTTAAATAAAAGCTGTAAAGGAAGGAAGGGGAGAATAAAAAGTGTTTTTCATTTTACCACTTCATTAAAAAGACAGTTGTTTTTTTATGGTGCTTTTATACTTTTCTAAGTCATTATCTCATTTTAATTTCTGGGCAACTTAAAGACAAGATAAGCATTCCCTCCACTATTCAAAGAAAGGAAATCTTGGTGTCTGGTCCTAATGATTCAATCGTCAAGCCCTTATTGTAAAGCAGGGTTAGTAAAATTTTCTGTGCAGGGTCATATCTATACTAATAAAAGCCTTGGGGGTGATCAGGCCAGCAGGGGAGGGTATTTGGGGGCAATCAGGCCCGCAGAGGAGCAGTTAGGGGGCAATCAGGCAGGTTGGTGAGTGGTTAGGAGCCAGCGGTCCCGGATTGTGAGAGGGATGTCCAACTGCAGGTTTAGGCCCGATTCCACAGGGACCGGGCCTCTAGTCCTATATAATAAAGAGGGAATATGCTAATTGACCCTCACACTGTTGCAAAGATGGCAGCGCCCACAGCCAATAAGGAGGGAATATGCTAATTGACTGTCACGCCCTCAAAGATGGCAGCACCCACAGCCACAAGATGGTGGTGCCCAGTCCCCTCAGCCCCACCGGGGCAGCAGGCGGGTCTGACTGCTCCGCGTGCCTGCCTCCGGAGTCCTCCAGTTCCCGCAGCCCCCAGCCACGCAGGGTCAGTCTGAGGCGCAGGCAAGCCTCAGATGGCAGCTGCCCAGCCGCCCAGGGCTGCCCGAGACTCAGGTAACCAGGGCCAGCCGAGGCTTGCGCTGCCGGCAGTGGCAACAGCAGAGGTGCGATGGGGCATCGCCTTCCCCTGATGGCCAGGTTGCCTCCTGCCCCTGAGGGCTCCTGGACTGTGAGAAGAGGCAGGCCAGGCTGAGGGACACCCCCCCTCCAGTGCATGAATTTTCATGCACCAGGCCTCTAGTGATTTATAAAAGCCAAACTCTGACAAAAGAAAAAGTGCAGATGTCCATCAACAGTGGAATGGGTAAACATGGAATACTTATTAAATGCAATGTGAGACAATGACAGAAATGAACAGGTGACAGCTACATGCCACAATGTGATGCTGGCCAACAGCAAGAAAGAGCCAGAAACAGAAAACAGGTGGTTTCCAGCTTTTATATAAAATTTGTAAAGGCAAAACTCAACTTTCAGTAGTTAATGTTGCTCTGACATCATTACCTTTGTGTGAAGAAAGAGAGGAGCAATGGGGGAGGGTATGAGAGAAGGACTTCTTGGTGTGTAAAATGTTCTGTTCCTTGACCTAGGATGTGGTTACATGGCTGTGTCCCTTTTGTGATAAATTCATTGAGTCTATACTTTGGACTTGTGTCCTCTTCAGCTTTTGTGTGATTCTTCCATTAAGAAGTAAATTTAAAACAGAAAAAGAAAAGGTGGCAGGTTGATAGAGTACTTATACTACCAAGAGTTTAATATTCAAAATACATACAGAGCTTCGATATAGAGAAAAATCAAACAACCTTAAAGAGAAACCGGCAAAGGCTCTGATAAACAATCCATGTGTTATTACAAGTGGCCATCATATAGAGTCCCTCAGTTCCACTGAACCTGGGAAATGTCCCCCAATACCAGTGAACCAATTTGAATGGTGACAAAATGCCAGTGGGAATGTGGGTAAACAGGTACCTTATTATCAGTCAGATATAAACTGTAATATATTTTTGAAGAGTAATTTGGCACTATCAAAATTAAAATTTGGCCCACCATTTTACTTTTAGAAATCCTAAAAAGAGTCAAACTTGTTTAAAAATATGTAAATAAAAGAACATTTATTGCAACATTATCTATAATATGAAAGAAAATGGAAAATTAAATGTCTAGAAATTGGTAAAAAAAATCAAGTATATCCTACAGTGGAATACTATGTAGCTGTTAAAAAGGATAAAGGGCTCCATTTGACTGGACATGACAAAATCTACTGTAATGCTAACTCAGAGAACTCTCAGAGCAGAGCACTAAAAATTATGGTGTTCATGTAAAAGAAATAAAGATGTAGATACAGAGAAGGTTAACCAGGTAAGGCTGGAGGACAGCGGGCATGCAGCGTGGACCAGTCCCACACCATTCACCCAGCCACCTCATGACACTGTGTAGAGCTGGTGACATTGAGCTAGGGGCCTGGCAGGCCACGAAGGTCCTCCACAGAGGGTCATTCCTGGGGGATGAGCCTGACCTTGGGATGAACCCAACAGGATGACCTAAGCTGAGATCTCACAATGTGGCAGGAGCGGGGAGCAGGTGGTGACAGCAGCTGGGAGCTCTCTGTGGGTTGGGGTGGACCTCAGTCTCTCTGAGCATGAGGCCCTACTGAGGGCATGACAGGGCATATAGGGGAAACTGAGGAAGCCTATAGCCCTGCCCTGCACCAAGGTCTCTTAGCTTCTTAGCTGAGACAAGATATAGGGCCTTCAGCATCACCACACCTCTGGCGCACTCATGCCCAAGGGGAAAAACTATATTTCCTCTGAGAACTAGGGAAGGGCTGCTTTCCATAGCTTGAGAAGTTGCTTCTTTCTTTCTCCTCCCTCCCTCCCTCCCTCCCTCTTCTCTCTCTTCCTCCCTCCCTCCCTCCCTCTCTCCCTCCCTCCCTCCCTCCCTCCCTCCCTCCCTCCCTTGTCAGTGGTGAAGCTTCTTCAAAAACCCCTCTTGAGAACCCTGCAGAAGCCTCTCTCTGAGCTCTGGGCTAGGAAGACCACATTCTTCCACCAATATTCTAGGTTCCCATTTTGGTGAAATTAAAATTTCATGGATTAATTCATTTCTATGTTGTGCCAAACACATCCCATGGATCCAACCAAATAAAAAGCATGGTCAGCAGAAGCCAAGGGAGCCTTCTTTGGTTGAAAACAGTTGTGTGTAGCCTTGGCTGGGGAGTTTTATAAAGCACTGATGCCCAAGACACACTCCAGAGGTTATAGGTGTCAAGATTCATTTTTATCTATCTATCTCTCTATCACCTATCTATCTATCACCTATCTATCTATCTATCACCTATCTATCTATCTATCTATCTATCCATCTATCTATCTATCTATCTATCTATCTATCTATCTATCTATCTATCACCTGTCTATCCATTCACTTGACTTATCACCATTTAAAAAAATGACCTTCATATTCCCATTGAATTGCGTGACCCCTTTGTTATTATGTGTCTGGATAGGGCAGTTGTTAACACAATTAACAAAGTTGATCATAAATATCACTATCTATGTTCATAACTATTCAAAATATTTGATATTTTTACCAAAGTAATAAATGTGCATAGTTTAAAAATAAAGTAGTATTAAAGAGCTCTGCTGTACCCCATCCTCCTCTCCTATCCCTGTTCTCTATAAACAACAGCTTTTCATGGTTTTATCCATTTCCAATTAATGCTTATATTGCTATTTCTTGATTTATGAGAGCTACATATTATATACTGATTTCTGTTTAATTAGTTATATATATTTTTTGCTTTCCCACACCCACTCCCCATTTTCCCTTCTCCATCTAATCAATATATCTACATCACAATTTATGGTTGAATCTGTAACTTATGCATATATTAATATGACCATATTATTTTCTGCCTAGACAAGTAGTATACAATTGTTTTGTACAACTTTTGGGGTTTTTTTTTTTTTTTTTTTTGGCATTGACAATTGTTTTCTTTTCTATTTACTTAGTGTTCTTTGCACTGAGAGCTATTTCTCCCTAACTGCTCCAAAAGAACTGTCAAATATCTGTACTTTTCCAAGTCTTCCGACATATTTCCCAAAACCTCGTATGTTCCCTGTCCCAGACCTCCCTCATGTCCTGGCTGGGCTTGCTCACCCTGGGTGAGGAGTTCCAGGGGAGAAGAATGCCACCCTCACTCTGGTCCCATTGTATGCAGCCATTTTGTTTTGTTTCCTCCTGGTTTTGTGATGGCGTGGTTGATGTGTCTTTTTGATGTTGTTTATGCTGCTGGATGCTGCATGGATCAGCCAATCTGACAACTTTTCATCATTGTTTCTTTGTTGATGTTGTCTCCAGAATTTTCGCATACTGGCCAGGAACGGAAATTCCTGAATAGACTACACATTTCTCATCTTCTGTTGGCTGTTATTCATCTCTATAATCTCCTTTGTTCTACTATTTGTTTTACTCTCTTCCAACCATTGTCTACTCCTCTAAGTTATTTCACTTTGCTTATTTGCTTTTATTTTTGTATCCCTCTTTGTCTTAGACTGTGTCTTTTGAGTCTTCTCTCCATTCATATTTAAGACCAAGACTGTAAACTTACTGGACGCTCCATGTGTCCCTGTCAGATCACCAGTGTGGACCTCCACTGTAATGCCATCAGGCTGCCAGTCTTTTGTCTTTTGGTTGAAAAGTGCCCTAATGACAGACCTTGTAAGCATTTTCATTTGTGGCCATTTGGTTTCTCAAAAAAAAAAAAAAATGATGCTTCAGTATCATAGTAGATTGCTGATACCCTGAGAATACAGCAAAGGAAGACGTGTGCGGTGTGACTGTCCTGGATTTGCATTTGCTTCCTCCTTTTATTTTCAATTTAGCTTTTCTCCCAACCACATCTGGCTTCCCCACATCTGGAGCTTCTCAATTCTAAACATAATAAAACTCCCATTTCCTGTAGAGATGGGAATGGGATATATCCTTGGCTACACATGGAAGACAGAGATATTGGAAAAGGCATGGGGAGGGGTGGTATCTCACTGCTTGTACAGATGTGCAACCTCGGTGACTGGTGCTGCCAGATCCTGAACCTTCCTATAGTCCTGTGGGGAAATTAATTTGTTTTTCCCTGCTCTCGCCTCTGCTGGCATAAAGGCTTCGTTTCCTTGGCTCTTCAGCCTTATTTTCTCCTGCTCTGTTTGCTACCTTTGAAATATTTAATTTACATCTATGAACACTATTGATTCCTCATCTATTCTCTTTATCTATGTGGATTATTATTATTTGTTACTTTACTATTGCACCAATAGAGTTTTGAAGGAGTAAAAAGGAGCATGAGAAATTTAACCTACATCTTCATAGATATTTCTAACATAACATCTAGATCTCTTTCTGCACACACACACCACTTATGCCCCAAATTAAGCAGAAAGTACTCAGTTTGAAATAGATCTTGTACTTTCATAAAGACTAATATAAGAAAAATCAGCATATTATGAAATGTAAAAATGCAGGTCTATATTCTATGACTAAAATACAATAAAATGCATTGCCAAGTAGTTAAAAACCCATCCACTTGTCAATACCATAATTGTAATCATCACAATGTTCCTATCTTTTTAAGTTTGTTTTTATTTTTTAAATATTCTTATTTAATTGATTTTAGAGAGAGAGGAAGGGGAGAGAGAGAGAAACATCGATGTGAGAGACAACATCTTTTTGTTGCCTTAACTGGGAATCGAAGCCGCCCAATACTCCGCAACCTGGGTATGTGCCCGGACCAGGAACCTAACCTGCTACCCGTTGGTGCACGGGATGATGCTCCAACCAACTGAGCAACACCAGCCAGAACTATTATTAATTTTGTTACTACAAGTAGCAAATAACTGCTGGAGTAAAGAGTAAGTCCAAATAAATTTCAAACTCTTTAAAAATGAATTCCAAGGAGAATTCCAAGGTATGTAAAGCTCTGTGAGCCCTTGCATGAATATGGGCAGTAGAAAATAGAGAAGACTGAAAGTAAAAGAAGTAAACCTAAAAATCAAGAAGCTAAAAAATGGATGAAAAGCAAACCAAATTTGTGTGAGAGTATATAATAAAGATAATGGGATATTTACTAATACAGAAATTTTAACAAGTGAATGCAACCCCAAAGCTTGCTTAATAAGACTAATAAAAATATTATACTTTTCACAGGATGAATCTAGAAGAGGTAAAAAAAACATCAGAAAATATTGGATAGATAAGATACTGAGACTATTATGAAAAGTTATTAATAATCTACATACTGCTTTATGCCAATAAATGTAAACATTTCAATCAAATTTTTAAAGATGACATTAAGTGGTGAAAATCAACTCAAGATGAGATGGACTACCTAAGTATATCAATAACCACAGGATAAAATGAAAGGAAGTCACCATCAACCCCTAAAACTGTGTCAGGCTCAGGTTGCTTCAGGGGTAAGTTCTACTCATCTCTACTAAATAGAAAAGTACTATGCCATGTGAACTGCTCCAGACCATTGAAATAAAAATTTAACGCTTCTCAACGAATGCTGTGATCTTGGCTTAACTTCAAACCCCGGCCAGATAAAGAGCTTTACCCTAATAAACAAATCAATGAAAAGGAAAGGAAAACATAACAGTTCATCTTACTTATGAGCATAAATGCAGAGATCCTCAAGGAAACAATACTGACATTATTCCAGCAATAATGCAAAAAAAAGGGTACACTATGACCGACCATGGTTTACTCAAGAAGGTGAGACTGATTCAACATTAGAAATCTGTCTTGTAATTAACCTACTTAAATGATTACACAAACAAAAAATACTATTATTTCAAGAGAGAATATATTTTCTTTCTAAATTCTTACGCAAGGATATTTTTCCCATTTATTTTTTAGAGAGAGTAGAAGGGAAGGAGGGAGGGAGGAAGGAGGGGAGAGAGAGAGAGAGAAACATCTATGTGAGAGAGACACATTGATTAGTTGCCTCCCACACATGCCCTGACTAGAGCTGGGGATCAAACCTGCAACCCAGGAAATCAAACCCCAGACCCTTTGGTGTTTGGGCCGAAACTCTAACCACTGAGAAACACCAGCCAGGGTGAGAAGAGATTTTAATACCCATTCTTATAAAAATGATTGGCAAGGGGAGGATAATGGAATATCCTTGTTAAAGTGACAATCAGGAGCTACATCCCATATTTTCTTTAAATAATAAACTATGAGAAGCATTTCTAGTTAAGTCAGAGACCAGATGAGAATGCCAGCCCCCACTGCTGCTCTTCACATTATTCCGAGGATTCCAGACAAACAACAAAAGTAAGGACTGTAAAACTGAAAAGGAAGACATAAAATTTCCTCTGAATAGCAGACTTAATACACAAATTCAGTATGAGATTAAAGAAAAAAAGATCACCATACCCACAGCTTCCCTCACCTCTAGCCCTCATCATCAACTAGAAAAGAGAGTGAGAAAAAGGTGCTGCCTTCAAAAGGATAATAGTTCCTGAAATTCCTTGGAAAAATACATCTCTCTTTCCAAGTTTTCTTGGCAGGTCTTTCTTGAGTGCCAGGCTAATTTACCGAAGTGTGTGTGTGTGTGTGTGTGTGTGTGTGTGTGTTTTCTACGCTTCCCTCCAGCAGCCCATGGAAGGGGGCCTTTTTCTGCACCCCCCCAGGGGGACAGATAGTGGGGACAAAAGGATAGAGGTGCCCAGTACATATGCCTCGTGCCCACCTCCCAGAGCTGGCTGAAGAGGTTATGCTTAGCATTAGTGACGGGCACCAGGGAGGAGACAGAGAGAAGAGGATGAGCTCTGACTTCCCAAAGAGCTCAGAGCTACAAGAGAACAAGGGCCCTTATGGCAATGTGTGCATGGGATGGTGAGTCTTAGGGAGGAGGGTCCTGACACGCCCCTGCAGGTTGGGCTCCTTAGCTGAAAGGAAAGCTTGGCAAGCGAGGGAGGGTCCCCTAACTTCCAGGGTCACTATGAGTTTAGAACAAGCAAGGGTGGAGTGACTTTGACAGCCGTAAGGATCAGAGACCTTCTTCTGCCCCTCTGCTAGATATGGAATCTGGTCAGCTGGCCCTACGTGCAGATCCCTGAGCTGAGGGCAAAGGGACACAGAGGAGCTGCCATGCGCTGTGGGTGGTTTGGACCAATGTGGGAACAGGGTAGAGCTCCATCTCATGTTGGCTCTGTGGTTCACTCCTGTCCCGTGTCGCCCGAGCAAACCCTAACTGATGCTCTCGTGAGTGCCAGTCTCCTCATCTGCGAACAGCAGTTGCCCCTCCTGGCCTCTGGGAAAATGAAGAAGCTAAGGCATTTGATGTGCTGAGCACAGTTCTTACCCTTTCATAAGCACCTCCTGAGTGTTAAGTATTATTATTGTTGTTGTAATCAGTAATATTAAATCAAAATATATACTGAAGAGTTATTGTAAATATAAAGATAAATGTAGAGAAACAATATTAGTGGTAAATTATAGCTTCATTTTTCTGATTTGGTGCCATATTTTAGCCTTTGCTCACTTAATATATCAATGCCAGAGAAGTCTATTGATAAAGTTGATTTAATAGTAATATATCAAACTCTGCAGATATACCTCTTAGTCCTTTTCCTAGTGCCCAGGAATATTTAAAATAATAATTACATGTTAGACCTCTAAAATATCTGAATAAATTCTTAAACTACTTACAGTGGCTATATCCTCTGATTGCAATGCAAACAAACTACATGTAAATATAATTTTAAATGAGAAACTACTTGTAATAACCACATTTGTATGTCACAGTAAAAGATAAACCACAACTACAAATATAGACTATTGAAAAATAAGAGATAACAACATAGGGAAACTTATGGGCTGCAGCCAAAGCTGTACTTATTATTACAGTAATAATCGTAGATGTTTTTCTTATTAAGCAAGATGAAAATAAAAACAAATACTCTGACCATTAAATTCAGCAAGTCAGCAAGAAACAAGAAAGCATAAGGAAAGTAGGAGGAAGGAATTAACAGAAATAACAAGCACAAATACGCAGTCAGCAGACCTGCTAATAAATGAGACTGGGCTCTCTGAAAGGACAAATAAAATATTCAAAACCAAGAAATCTAATCAAGGAAAAATGAGACCAAAATAGGATTGAGAATAAAGACATAATCACAAATATGAAGGGGATTTATATAGACTGTTAGAGATTTCTATGAACAACTCTGCTAAATATGGAAACTGCATAAAATTCATAATGTTCAGGAAAAACACATTTAAACTGGCTAAAGAAAACCTAGAAAATGCAAATAAACCAGAGGCTCTTAAAAAACTGAAAAGTGTTGTCAAAGACCCAGCTCTATGAAGATGCCAGGACCAGAGAGTTTTATATGCAAGTTTATCAACCCTTCAGGACAGATAACCTCGCTGCAATTTAACTCTTCTAGAGAATGAAAAAAAGAGTCTCTTCTTTTTCTCTCTCTCTCTTTCTCTCCCTCTCTCTCTCAATCTCTCTCTCTCTCTCTCTCTCTCTCTCTCTCTCTCTCTCACTCACACACACACACATACACACAGCACATAGAAATGAAAAAAAGAACACATTCCAGAAAAGAAGAAATATATTTTTAAAATATATTTTTGCTTATAATATGATTACCTACCTGGAAAACCCAACAGAAACAACTAAAAAGCTGTTGAAATTAATGAGAGTTGAGTAAAGTGGCATATTACATAATAAAATATGAAAATAATCACTATCTATTTTATCAGAAATAACCAGTTGATAAATGTAATAGAAAATGATCCCCAATTTATTATAACATCCCAAACACAAAATGTTGAGAAATAAATTTAACAAGAAATGGGCAGGACCTATAGGATGGGGGGGAAACCTATAAAACTGTTACGGAGGGTGATCCAAGCAGACCTGCAGAGGAAGACACCATTGTGGGGGGTCGGAGAGGGTCTGAAATGTTGGGCAGGGCCTGGAAGGGTGGGGGAGAGGGGCGGGGGAGCGGTCCTAATCTCTAGGGAAGAGATGCTGACACCAGAGCACTGGGTGGTCACATGGAGATGAAAGTAATGGAAATGTCTTTTCCAAGTCTCTGAGAGACGTTTTATAAAGACATTAATGAGAAATTCTCCACACCCACAGAAGTCTGAGTAGATGTGAATGATGTGAGGTGGAGGCAGGGCTGACTTGCACAACAAAAGAGCCATGGCCACTGGCAGAGGTGAGTTGGTAGTTTAGCTGGTTGAGATGAGATGACCCCAGAAGAGAATGGTGCTTTTGCGTCAGGCTGCTCTCAGTGTGGGTGCAGACCCTGTGGGGACCCGGTTCCAGACCTGGGCACCAACAAATCCCCATGTGGGGGCTTGCCTGACCTCCCAGGGTGGGGGCCGATCTCCATCCCCGTCTCAGACTCTGGGGAGATCTTCCAGGTCAAAAGAGCCCCCACCCATGCTGCATGTGAGCTTCTGTCCCTCTGCCACCAGCTTGCCCCCAGCCTTAAAGCTAAAGTAGAGGAGGGTGGCTTCTCCATTTGTCAAGGATCTCAGAAGACCATCTGGATTCAGCTCCGGAGGTCCACACTGGCTTCCTGGGTAATTCCTACATCCTCACCACACTTCTGTATAGAAGGGGTTTCTGTGGTCATACGAGATGAGCTTGGGGAGCTCCAGCCCTCACCTCTGTCAGTCTCACTCTGGACCCACCCATAACCCACTCAGAATCCAGCTGCTGAGTGAAAACTGGGACCCTGCTCAGAGAGCACAGCTTCCAGAAAAAGGCTAATGCTCCACTTCCAGCCAGAGGGCTTCTCCCATGCTGTTTCCATGCCCCCTGGCTGTACCTCCTGCCCTCCACTTGCAGACACACCTCAAATCCTCAATGCACTGCTCTAACCTGACCCCAAACTGGCAGGCAGAAAATGCAAACACTAGGATTCTTTCTACTTCTTGTCAATTAACCAGAGAAGCTAATTATTTAATTTTATATACTGGCTCAAAGTCAGAGCCAGTGTCTGGAGGGCCTGGGGGTTTCTCAGAGACTTCCTAATTTTGCACCTCCAGCTGTTGGCGTTCATGTGCACCAAGGTGGGCAGTCAAGATGGATGAGTGAAGAGAGATAGAACACAGGAAGGCCCTGAATAGACTCGGTGGTCAGGGGACATTAATCTTGAGGTGTGCAATCTACTCTCTTTGAGGAGCTAATGTCATCCTTTCTGACCGCCACACCACATTTGTCTGGTTAATCTTCCATAACATGGGCCTGAGGATTAACCACATAAGTTAGTTCTGCTCCGGTGGGCCTTTGCCCTCTGAGTTTCCAGGGTGGCACAGATCACTGAGATCTCTTCTCCGACCCTTTCACAGACATCAGCTTTCCCTGAACCCACGTGACCCTTCACACCACCTGGGGTCACTTCTCTGCCTTGTGACTTTGACCTTAAACAGCCCAGTCCTGAAAATATCACAACAGAGGTCAATGCCTATATAAAGGGCATAATTTAGCAAGCCTTCCCTGAGGAACCACAGCATGCCAGACTCTGAGTGATGTGCTGTCGGGAGGGGAAAAGATGATTAAAATGTGGCCTCTACCTTCCTAGAGTTCATGCTTAGTCAGGGGAGATGAGACCTCAACTGCGTTGAGAAGTGGCCCAGGGAGGTACAGCAGATGGGTGCTTGCTGCAGGCTCTTAGGAGAATGGAGCAGCTTTGGGCAAGGGACAAGCACTTGTCAGCTGGGACAAGCATGGGTGGAGGAGAACCATAATCACAGTGACAAAAGCTTAGATGTGCAAGGGAAAGATGATGCCAAAAGGTTGCTGCAGGACGTTAAAATGGTCGTTCCTCTCTCAGAACTGGATAAAGCATATAGACAGCATGTGCTACATTTGCCATCTTGCAAAAATATCAAATGAAGTGTCTGATAATTGGTATGTGGGCCTTGAAGTTCTGGGCCAGACTGAGGGTATATAAAGGGTTAAGAGAGAAGGATGAAAAGAGAATCTGTAAGGTGGATTTCTTGGAAAACAGCCCTCTCCCAACCACACCTGAAGACTGGAGAAATCCTTCAATAGGATCGCTTGGGGAGCTTGGTGTGTGTCCCACAGCCAGGACACAGGGGCTGCTGTCTGCCTCCACCTGGGAAACCCAGAGGGCACAACTCATGGGCCAGCTGACTTGGCACAGCGTTGGGATAGTCCTGCATCCCAGCATCTGCAGGAGTGCCTGTTGGGGCCACACCAGGATGGCGGAGCCTGTCTGCAGGGCAACCACTCCTGTCTGGAGATGATCAGAAATGAGGCCTGAGGCAGAGTGTTTCCATCGCCTGCTTCTTGGAAAAGTTCTTATGAGAAGAACCGCTAAATCAGCCCTCCAAAGCCAGTGTCAGGAAGAACTCCCCTGGGCCCTCAGCTCTCCCTCTCACCTCTTCCAGATACAGGACCAAGTCACAGGAATCTGAAAGTGAGAAGGGAGGTGAGCATGAAGGCAGGCTCCCAGGGCAGCCCGCCTGCGAGGGCTCAGGTGGCAGTGGGGGCTGATGAGTGGAAGTGAGACTAGTGGAAAAAGTTGGAAACTGATTATTATATGGGACTGACTTCTTGAATTACTGAATTGAGACTGCTTTGTGAGTTAAGACTATGGCAAAATTTATTTGATTTGATTTGTAAGAGTAACTTCCTATGTTTGCTTGCAGGGGCCTGGAAGGAACTGCCCAGCAGGCAGGCTTAAAGGGACAGAAGGAGGGATCTGAAGCCTTGTGGCACCAGTGGGGCTCAAATGTCAGGGAGCGCATGCACACTTTTCGGGGGTGTCTAAACTCAACGTTTGCAGAAAATTCCATCCTATTTGTGGAAAACAGAGTAAATAAACTTCCAAGTCTCCTACATTTTGGTAAGAGTGGTAGAACCTGATTTTCAAAGTTGCTATGCAGTTTCCTAAATTCTGATGACTGCATAATAGTCTACTTAACCAATTCCTGTTGGACAGACATTCAGTTATTTCCAATTTTTCACCATTATAAGTAATGGTGTGATGAATGTCCTTGGGCATAAATCCTGGGGGTTCCCTCTGACTCTGCCCTGTGGTGACAACAGCAGAAGGGGAGCACTGAGCGAATGAAACATTTAAGGCTGGTGACACATAACGCCAGTTTCCCCAAAGCCTTTACCAATTTATCACCCCATGTGTGAGAGGAGGTGTAATTCACCTTACTCCCACACTGCCAAGCAATGGACATGAAATATCTTAAAACCTTTTCTAATATGATAAAAGATAAATGGTATGTCAAGGTCTTAATTTGTATTCCTTTGAAATCTAGTGATAATAAATAATTTTATATGTTGACCAAATGTATTTCCTCTTTTATGACTTTTCATGTGTTACTTGTTTTTACATTTTTTATATCAATTCATATGTATACTATCCTAATATATAAAAAGCCAAGGATTGTCACAACCAAAACAACTAGACGGACAACCTAACAGCAGGCTGCATGGGGCAACCAAGCCGGCAGGGGGGTTAGTGAGGGATGACCAAACGACTGAACAGCAGGCTGCATGGGGCGACCAGGCTGGCGGGGGGGGGGGGGGGGGGGGAGACAGTTAAGGGTGACCAGGCTGGCAGGGGGGGCAGTTAGGGGTGACCAGGCGGGCGGGGGGGGGGGGCAGCAGTTGGGGGCAATCAGGCAGGCAGGCAGGTGATCAGTTAGGAGACAGCAATCCCGGATTGTGAGAGGGATGTCCAACCGGCAGTCGGACATCCCCTGAGGGGTCCCGGATTGGAAAGGGTGCAGGCTGGGCTGAGGGAACCCCCCCCCCAAACCCGTGCACGAATTTCATGCACCAGGCCTCTAGTGTATAATAAAGAGGAAAGAGAGAACAGAGAGAGGAGAGAGAGAAGAGAGAGGAGACTTCTCTAAAGTCTCCCTTCACTCTTAGGATAAAGACCCACTTTTCATAAAGGCAGGAGTGTGCAAAGTGCTACTACATTAACACAGTGCCTCACATTGCTGCCCTCCAGCCTGCCGCCTGACATCATACACCACCACTCTATCCCAGGGCCTTTGCACAATAGGCTTCTTGTGCTCCATCCTCCTTGCCTCACCCCTTTTCTTACATACTAGATTTGTTTCCTGCTAATCATATATGTGGCCTCTAAAGCCATCCCTGGCCCCCAAGGTTAGAGGGCTCCCTTACTATATATAGTCCACATAATGTTTCTGTCACAAGCTAAGTATGCCACAAATTGTATGATTGCTTGAGTCCATGTCTCTATTGTGAAATCTTTTATTTTAGGTGTCTCTGGTATCTGTTTCTTCTTTAGCAGGTAAGCTCCATAAGGGCAGGTTCGTACTGAGTGAATAAACAAGTGAACAGGAAGGGGCCGACCGTCAGCCAAACTCAATGAGACCTGAGGGGCTGGGCCTGGTGGAGAGTGCCACGTGTGCGGGCTGAGCACATTCTTCCAAGCATGTGGACACAAAGTGGTGGGTCATTGTCTTCCTCCCATGACCCTGGTGAACCTCCCTAACTTCCTCAAGCACTAGCATGCAGTGGAAAGGAGGCTCTGTGAGTACTGTGGCTGGATCATGTGAGCGCCATACCTTTCTTCCTTAACCCTGACGTCACTGGCCCTTGGGAACCAGCTACCACATGGAGTGGGAGCCAAACAGCCACATGGCGAGGTCACATGTAGGAATTTTGCCCAACAGCCTCAACTAGGATTCTAGCCAATAGCAGCAACAACTGCCAGACAAGAGTGCATTTCTGATGGCTCCAGCCCCCGCTATTAAGGGCACCCAGCCTCTGCACCACCCATGATGCCGCGAGAAGCAGAGACGAGCTTTCCCCACCAAGACCTGACCAATTGAAGACTGGTAAACAAAATAATGGCTATTGTTTGAAGCCACTAGGTATTCAGTGGCTGTTATGCAGAAAGACAGCCAGAACACACAGGCTCAGTTTGTGTACCTTGGTAAGTATTACAGATCACCCCTTGGAGGGCTGCGGGGCCATTCCCCTCCGTCGCGTACAAGGCCCTCGGTCCTCTCACTCTTGCACCTACTTGGCATGGCCTCTTAACTAATGCTGGCCTAATAGTTGCCAAGTAATAGCTCATTAATTTAATTTGTACTTCTCTTCTCTGATTACTAATGTTTTGAACGTTTCTTTATATGTTGATTGGCTTTTTTGGCTTCCTCTCTGTAAATTGTCTGTTCATATGTTTCCCCCCTTTTTCTATTAGGTTTCTGTCTTTCTTTTTGTTTTGTTGTCTGGATCCAAGTCCCTCGTCAGCTTTAGACACTGTAGACAGCCTCCTGCGTTCAGTCATCTGCCTCTCAGCTGGGACAGCTGTGATCTGGGTACAGCAGTCATGTGACAGGATGACAGATTCTGTGAAGGAGGAACCCCATCTGGGCCTTAATTGCCCTAAGCTCCTTAAAGCAGTTTCCAATAATATTTCTCACATTTTTTTACAATGGTTTCCAGTTTGAAAAACATGGGCATATGTATGAATTTATTTAATTATTAAGACAACCCTAAATGGTAGCTATCCTCGCCCCTCTTGCCCATTTTGTAGCTTAGTGAATGAAAGCACAGCTATTTGAAGTGATCCGTCCAAGGTCACACAGCTGCTACATGTGGTCAAAACAGACATGAGCTCCATCCTCCAGGGGGCCCTGGAATCGGGCAAGGGGCTGAGAAAGATTCCCATCGAGGCAGGTGGTGGCCAGCCCCCAGGAGAGAAGGTGGCTGCTGAAGCATCGCAGTGACTCAGCCGGAGAGCCAGAGGGTGGGGGGCAGTCCCCACCTTTATTACCAGCTCCAGGCCGGTAAGTAGTTTCTCCTATTTAGGCCTCAATGTCCTCATCAATAAAATAAGCTCAGAAATAATGAAGATGACATCACAAATGAATCATGAAGTTTGCCAAAGGAAGTAATGAATGTAAACTGGGAACCATTTTCATCCTAAAAATATAAGGAGTCAATTCACCTAGGGAATAATCTTGGGTTTGGCAGGATTTCAAGCTGAGCTCAACTCCTGGAAAGCTGTGTGACTTCAGGAAAACCTCTTTACCTCTCTGTGACTCAGATTGCTCTCTAAGGACCTTTCTAGCTTAGGGATCATGCTGACCCTGAGATAGGGCCACAGGCTGTTCCAGGAAAAAGGCAGGTAGGTGTGTGTGTGTGTGTGTGTGTGTGTGTGTGTGTGTGTGTGTGTGTATGTGTGTGTGTGTGTGTGTACATTGCTTGGCACTTGGGACTGGGCATGACTGTCTGTGCTGCATGGGAAAGGGTAAGGTGAGGGACTGGGCTGCCCCAGTATAGCTGAATCCAGGCGCTGACGGACCCACAGTCATCTGCCCTCTCCTCTAGCCTCCAGGCACTGCCAGGGGCCTGTTCCGGCTGCAACACAACTTCCAGAGCCACCTGGGCCTGGCAGTTTGTCACCACTAAGAGCCTCATATCCTGACCCCCCTGCACTATTAATCTCAGAAACACAGTGTCAAGCCGAATGAAAAAGGGAAGCCACCAAGAAGGTGTCCACACCTCAGGCTGACCGTTGTCAGGAGGCCAGCAGCGGCCGTTGGGAACAGAGCTGGATGAACAGAATCAGTGGGCAGTGCCTGGGGAGACGGGCAGTAGGAACTCGGCTGGGGCCTGGAGTGAGCCCCCCACCTGATGACAGCAGGCGGCCCCATTGTGTATCAGGAAGGAGGACCAGACAGGAACCTTGGGGCCCAGAGGGGACACTTCCAGGGACATGGGGTGGCAAGACACGCCCAAGGAGAAGTGCCTTCTGACTAGGGCTTCTTTCTGTTGCTGAAACACTCTGACAGCGGAGTTCCTGACCCTGCCTTCCCTCTGGTCCCCCTGAGACCACGCTGAGGGGGCAGGACTGGGCGCTTTGAGGGCCACACACAGGCATCAGACACAGGCAGACCTCAGGCCAAGGCTTGTCCAAAGCTTTCACTTGGCGTATAGAGTAAAACTAATAGTTATTAATTTTATAACTAATTTTTGAATTAGTTATAAAATTTAAAATTAGGATATTCCATGTAAAGAACTATTTTTAATTTTTCCTGAAAACATTAAAAAACCCGGTCATTTGGGGATGATTCCCACATGGTGGCAATCAGCCACAGCTGTGGGGTCCTATCTGGGGGGACAGGAGCTCTCCAGTGACCCCAGGCCCCAGCAACCCTAACCACCTAACCACGGGTCAACTCCACTGCCATTCACAGTTATCACCATGGCCAGGGGACTATTCCTGGCAAGGAGCAGTCTCCCTGCTCTGCAGCCCCTTATTTCTTTCTGTCCTTCCTCAGCATTGTGTTGGTGCCTCGAGGGCAAGCTGGGTTTTGTTAACATGAAAATCTAATGGATTATCTTTCAACCTCCCTGTCACAGGTCCTTCTCCTGTCCCCTTGTCACCCTGGGGCGACTTCTCTCTTCCTCAGCCACCACTGCCATCCACAGGCCTCTCTCTGAAGGCTCCAATGAGCCCAAGGAGCACAAGCTGATCTCCCCACCACCTGCTTTGTAAATGGCCCAGGCAGGACACTAAGAGCATGGATAACGTCCAACAGTCAGTCCACTGACCCTGAGTGCCCCCGCCCCCGTGTGCCCAGATGTGGCCAAGAGGAGAAAGGGAGCACTGAAGAGTAGCAACAAAGCAGGCCTAAGGCCATGAGAGAGAGAGATCAAGCCTAGAGAAGTGCAGAGGAAGCTGGGGTCAGTAAGGAAGGCTTCGTGGAGGAGGAAGAGACTGAGCAGGGCTGGCAAGTGGTGCAGTGCCTCAGAGCATCTATGCTCCAGACCCCAGCTTCCTCGTTGAAAATGAGGACAATGGTGGAGTCTATGATCTTTCCGGCCAGCAGCCAGCCCCCGCTGGCACAACTCTCAGCTCTCGGTCCTTCCTACTTTACTGACTTGCTGGACCCTTTCCAGGACCCTTCAGGGCTGGTGCTCTGCTCTGTGTACCAGTAGTTTTCAGCCTTCAGAACTCAATGCAAACCACATGGAAAGTGACCAAGACACACTATGGTTTGGTTGAAAATGGGGAAGGCATTGTAGGAATCAGTGAGGAGGCCAAGGCCATTTATAAATTGGTGAGGTGGAGGAATGAATCAACAACTTGTTAGCTGCAGGTTGAGAAGCAAAATATTCAGGCAAAGTAGTTTCATAATATTCCTTCTACTTCTCTTTGTCCAAAAGCTTCTCCCATACATCTGCCTGCCTGGGGGATGAAACCTAGAGAGTTCTACCAGGCATGTGACAGGCAAATGCAGACACCAAATGGAGGAAAGCTGGGCAGTAGAAAGTGAGCTAACGGCCAGAGTAATCTTCAAGCTGAACAAGAATCAGCAAAGCTGCACCATAATTTAAAAAGCATGTGTAGCCCTGACTGGTTTGGTTCAGTGGATAGAGCGTCGGCCTGCGGACTGACGGTCCCAGGTTCGATTCCAGTCGAGGGCATGTGCCTTGGTTGCGGGCACATCCCCAGTGTGGGGTGTGCAGGAGGCAGCTAGTCAATGTTTCTCTCTCATCGATGTTTCTGGCTCTCTATCCCTCTCCCTTCCTCTCTGGGAAAAAAATCAATAAAATATTTAAAAAATAAAAATAAAATAAAAAGTATGTGTACCTTGTAAAAATGAATGCTAGCTTCATGGTTAGTCTCTCATCCATGCTAGCCTTTGGGGAGAATGGTGCCCTCCCCAACCACCAGGGAGGAGCAGCTATGGTTGTAAGAGCAAAGGCAAGGCAGCCCCTAGCCCATGGCTATGGAGGGGTTTCTCTTGTTGGGTCTCCCAAATGGCTAGTTCTTTATCATAACCGGAATGAGGGTGGGTGAAAGGAAAAGTCACCATTTAGCCCTTGGCCAAGTCCCCAGGCAGCATTCCCTGAAAGTCTGGGCAGCCCTGAGCATGGGCACAAGCATTTTCACACCGAGAGGCAAGCTTGCAGGTGCCACTTCCCAGCATCTCTGGGAAGAGGGTCCTATCACCTCGTTCCTCAACTTGTTGAGGAAGGAAAGTCAAAAAATGGGCATGAGACGTGGTCCTGTTGACTTCTCACTCTGGGAACCTCCAGCCATATATATCCCAGTTGCCCCAGGGGAGGGGGCCCTGCTTCCTGCTCAGCATGACAGTCTCTGCTCTGGGAGCTGGACAGGAAATGCTGGTGTGACTGGTGCTCAGGCCTCCAAAAGAAATGCAAAGCCTGACCAGAAACAAAGGCATCTGTGTCTTCAGACACCTCTGGAGGTCAGTAGATTGGAAACGCTGGGTCCTCCACACCAACTCTGGAGCAATCTTAGAGGAGGTGGTCTCTGCCTGCCCTCCTCCCGCTGCACAGAGTCAAAGGGGCACTTCTTGAAGCCCGATGGGGTAAATGCTCATTACTCTACGAGCTCATTTGTAACATAAGGCACCTACTACAACCCCACTCCCCATGCAAAATTGCCAACTTATGGCAATGCCTTTTGTTTCGAAAACAAGGCTATGCAAACACTGCAATTACCTCGCGCAGGGCACCCAGAGCCCCGCATTGGTGCACAGACTTCTGGTGCATTAGTCAAATAGAGTTTTTCTCTTCGCCTTCTTCTCTGGGTACTTTTAAGTTCAGGGACAGAGAACATGTCTTCATTAGAAACATTAACATTCACAGGCTGTAGTAAATTTTGACAGTGAAAAGGTCTCTGTAACCTTTAGTTGTGCAGAAATTTACTTCCCAAGAAAATTACATCTGGCACTGTCTTAATTAATGCTAGCTTTCTTTTCTGAAAATTGTGGGCTTGTCAGTAAAAAAGGCAGAAAAACCTGAATTTAAAAGGCTGGACACAAAAGACGATGAGAAATAAAGCTCTGCGAGATTTCATAATATTGCTCTGTTTTTGTTCTACAGGAAGGAGATGAAACGATCTCATTTGATTTTGCCAAATGCAGCCACATACATGTAATGTAGAATTGATTTGCATTTTCCCTCTTTTGTCTCTGAGTTTTATCATGGAAAGCGTGCTTAGGAAGGTATTCTATTTTAAAAGCAATAGGTCAAATAAAATCTACACCTATGAGAGAAAAAAATAACATATGACTTCATTTTTCAGCCCCTCTCTAACTGCTCGTGTTCACCGCAGCCAACAGTGAGGACAGTGCTGTTTCCTCATGTGAATCTGGACAATCTGACATTCTCTTTCCCTGGTGTGAAATGGGTTCTATGTAAGATGGGAGGACCTGGTTTCATGTTCAAATATTTCTATTTTACGTGGCTCAGACTTCTGTTTTGACAGCAAGATGCTTTTGCTTTTCTTGGGGTTTAGTGATCCCTTTAGGTTCATTTTCCATTCCCTGGTTTTGTGTTTGGGGGGACCCAGTATTACCTTCCCCCTCACATATACAGTCCCAGGAAGTCCAACAACCTGTGCTTTACATCACAGTGACATGAAACAGACTTTTTAAATGTCTTAGTTTTGCTGCATGTGGGGGTCAGTGCATACCTGGGAGGAGACATAGAGTCACAGAGAAGCTGTCGCAGCCCAGCTCACTCTGCACCCCAATAAGAGGTGATTTGCCCCCATCACACAGCAGAGCTGAGTCTCACCCCAAGCCTCCAAAGCTCTGTTCCCACCACTGCACAGAACATTCTGGCCAACATCCCTGCTTCCTTGGTGTGTGATGCCTACGAGAAGAGTGATGGGTCATTGTTCTCGACGTTCGACCACTGTGGAGTCTGAGGTGATTTGAGTGGCTCCAGCCCATTAAGGGTGAGTCTCTCCTTGGGAGCTCTGCATCTCCAGAGGTTCCAGGACACCCTGAAAGCCAATGTAACACTGGCTTATCCCCCCTTTTACCAAAGAGCAGGCCTCAGGCTTTATCAAGCCTTCATATTGAACTGAAATTTAATTATGTGGTTTTATTTCCATTATATTTTTATGGTTATTTCATATTTATGGTAAGTGCTATTAGTTTTCTATTTATGATAATGATATAAAGCTTTCTTTAAAAATTAAATCTGTCTAAATAAAAGTGCATATAAATTAAATGAAAATAATCAGTAAAAGAGAGTACCATGGTCCCAGGTGTGGCCACAATGGTGGCAGGTGAGCACCTGGAGTTGCTTCAGAATTTCATGTGAAGTTCTTTTGTCCCAGGATTTTCCTCACGTTTCTAGGAGCTTTTACATGGAGGCACCATTTTATGGAATTTATGTGTGTTTATTAGACGATCCATCGGCCCCTCTTCCTTCTTTAATGGTTCCTGGTATTGAACGCTGGAGGGAGGCCCTCCCTGATGACAAAACCCTGCTCTCTGGGACAGCCCAGAGGAGGCAGTGTTCTCAGATGAAGGGTTATTCAAACAGAGTTGTGCTGCACTGACTTCCCAATGTAACTCAATAAATTAGAGCATGCTTGTAAATAACACGTCAGGCGAATGTTCTCCCCAGACGACCAGAAAGCCCTGCTCTGGAAGATAAAGCTCCCGCTCCCCCTGGTCCCCTGTCCAGAGACCATGCTGCTCCTCAAGGGTGAGGACAACCTCACGACCACTTGGGGTCTGAGATGCAAAGCCTTGGTGGATGCAGAGCCGCAGCATCCAGGAGCCCAGGGCCTGCAGAAAATTTACTCCACATGTTGTCTCTGGTTCCTTTGCAGACATTGTCACTTCTCGTGGCAATGCACAGAGCACTGTCCTGCAGGTCCCTGGCCCTTCTGGACTTTGAAGCTTCTGCTCTGACCAGCCACCAGGTGCAGGGAGGGCCCTGGGAATCATGGGCACCCACTGTGGACCTGCTGAGCTGTGACTGTGTGCCTTGACCATGTGAGCTCCCCATCTCCTCCCTGAGGACTGCTGACCCAATGTGCTAAAGAACCCAGGCTAGGCCATGCGGCCAGCAGAGGGCCCTCTGGGTGCTCCTGGGAACTGGGAACTCCTAGAATTCAGGACCTGGAAAGCCCCCTCTAGACGACATGGACTGAAGGCTTCTGACTAGAGATCCAGGCTTTGCAGGGGCTGGTGGTGAATTTAAAGGGCACTGTGGGCCCACAGCACGGACATGAGCTATGGTGAACATGAGTGCATTTCCATTGGCATCATGTTCTCAAAGGGCTGAAGAGAGGGCAGACTAGTTGGGCTCAGATGACAGGCTCTTTTGAACCTTGCTCACCATTTCCAACACACACCATTGTCTAAGAAGAGGGCAGTAACAGATTCTTTCTGAGGAACCTGGGGCTCCTGCGTGAGACAGCATCCCAGCAAAGCAGACCTGCTGTCTGGCTCCCATCCTACCTAACATGCCTGCATGAGGACGGGACCTGGGATTCCCCCACTCTGCATGGCCTGGCCTCTGGCTGCCATCCCCCTCCTACTCTGCCTATCCAGGATCAACTGCTCTCTCTGACACTGGTCCTGGGGCGGCCCTGTGCCCCCTGCCCTGAGCCACGCATTCCAGCTGCTCGTACACGGCACACATTATTCCTGCCCTGCGCCAAGCTGCATGGAGGGCCGGAGGGGAACACTATATTACCACGTTCTTTGCCTAACTATTGGTAACACATGACACTTGTATTTGCCCCAAGATAAAGTACAAATATGTTTTCACAGGGTTTCCTAATGATAAACTGTTCTTTGAGAGTGACATTAGGTTCAGAGAATCTAATGTCAGCAAGAAATCTATATGCACCCCAGAAGCCAGGAGAGGCCCCCCATTTGTTTTTAGGTGAGTAAGTAATGTCACCTTGTTATTTCCATTCCACAGAAAGGTGTTGGGTGCTCAGCACCTCTGCAATGTTTGTGGACTCGGGACCGAGGCTGAGTCAATCAAATTGTCCTAATCAGAGGGTGGCGGCCTGGTAGACAGAGGGTGGCTCTCATCTCTGTGTGGGAGTCCTTGGGGAGAGAACACCCCCTTCAAAGGAATGGCTTCCTTCAAGGCGAGCTGTGTCTGTGGAGTGAGGAGCAGCCTGGACCCTCAGTGGAAGAATGAACTCATTAGTAGGTAAAGCAAACCTTTTAAGGTTCCATGTAGACACTGGGTACAAATCTTGTTTTTTTTTTTCTCATGCCAGTGTATTTGTTTACCCATTTCCTCCATCATTAGGGAGACTTGTTTGCAGGGATAACTAACTACCCAACAAGCAGTGTGTACATCCTGGTATTACCAATGCCATTGCCGGCATGTTCAGTGCTATGTGTGAGCTGCTCACCAGAAACTACACAGAAGTAATGGGGGCTGGTTTCCCTCAAAACCAGCAGAGGGAAATACAGCACACCCTGAAACAGGGGGTATGACAGAGGCTCTAAATAGGAGAGCATTTCTCATCTCTGCCCTCATATTTCTTAGTTTTAAACCGAAGCATAATTGACCAAATTGAGCTATTTTGATACATTGGTATTTTAACTGTTACTTTTTTGGAGAGGCCACTCTCTAGGCAAGGTGTCCTTCTGGTCAACAAGAGTTGGGACCTCAGCACACTGCGGCCTCTGAGCTGGCCTGTCTGCAGGATAATGGCAGTCAGTGGACGCCACCATGGCCCATGCTGAAGCCTGGAATCTGTTTGGGGAGCCAAGAGATTTTGTTGATGAGCGAAATAAAGTCCTCTGAGAGCAGAATCAATCTTTTGCAAGCCCCAGGGCATTGATCCTGGTGCACACTGACAGGCCCACTGCTCGGCTCTGGGACGGCCACACAAAGTGAGCGCGCTGTCACAGTTTTGGAGTTTGGGTCTTTATCGGCAGCCCCTGCACTCCTATGATTAATCGCGCATTGGAAATTGACTGCAACGCAGCAGAAGCAAAGTTCTCAGTTACTCTCATATAATAAATTGAAGCTCTATCCCTAGGCAGAATTGTCTTCAAGACTCCAATTTGCCTTGTTAAAAGTGTTGTTTATACAGTAGTTAGCAAAAACACAAGTAATTACGTACAGAATTCACTCTAAGCAATTCTTCATTTCCCCCATTCTTCATTGGTTTTCCATCTTCATTACCCAATGTTTCGGTTGATCTCAGCAGAAACCTGACTGGTAAGATGTGGCCAGGACATGAGGCTTGGTGACTTTGAGATTCACAGAGAGCAGGTGGTCAAAGGAACAGGGCCAGGCGGGACTTGCAGACCACCTACGGGGCTGGGTTCTCACAAAAACGAGGCCAGAATGGTTGCTGTGCTGTGTTGTATTTCATCTCATAGAATAATATTTATCCCTGGAGAAGATTTCTATCTATGTATTTATTTATTTTTGAGCAGGAGCACAGTTTTGTACATACATGTGGGGTAGCTGCCACACATCTGTTTTGGCTGCTGCAACCAGAGGGACCTTATTTCATAAATTCATCCAAGTAGGGAGTATAGCCTTCTGAATGCAAATCCTGTTTAAGTGAGTCAACATTTCTGTGGTGGTGTGCCCCAGCACAGGAGGGGAGAGGGGCTGCGGGCAGTGGGTACCGCCCAGCCTCGGAGAGCCTGGTCTGGATCTGGGTGAAGGGGAGACTGGCTGGAAGGTTCCAGCTGGGCAGGAAGCAATGGGATGAGAGCAGCACTAAGGGAAAGCCCTCTCGACAAATCCTCTGCTTCCCAGAGGCTCCTGCCCGCTCTCCCCTGAACAGACACCTCATCCATATCTATCAGGAGAGACCTAATTATAGAGCTCGGAGATTTTAATGGCACAGGAAAATTTAAATGCAGTGGAAAATATGAATATTCCTAAGCCAGCAGTCAAAATAGAAAATGATTGGCTTCAGAGTCAATGAATTATAATTTCAGAGCGGGTCCTCAGAGGTGGAGCCGCTCCTTCCCAGGGAGGGTCCGCACATGTGGCCAGTGTTCAGGAAGCCCGCGTCTGTGTTTTGCCCGTAGGGCCTTGCTCCCCCAGGTGCCATGGCCTCAGCAGCCCCTCTCACTCTAAGCAGATTGCAGGAGACACAAAGACGATTCTGGGTCCTGGGGCAAGAGGTGCCCAGCTCTAAGGAGGCAGCTATTTGCCTGCACCCTCCACTCAAAAGGCTCCTGCCTCTCATGTCCCTGAGCCCCACATATCAAAGCCACATGGTGCTTTAAACTGAAGCCTTTCCCAGCAGGTATGGCCCGTGAGTCCTTTGGGGGACTCACCTGGCCTGGCCCCAGGCACCCCACATATGGGATTCCCTACCTCCCAGGAGTGTCCCTACCTGCAGAGGAGATGAGGATGTGCCCCAGCTGCTGTCCATGCAGCCCTCAAACTGGAGAGTCAGCCCATAAATCCCATTTTATTTTATGGACAAATAAATGCTGAGGTAAAATATTCCAGAACTGTAGTTGAATACTTGCCATGGCAGCGGTGCTGTAATAACGGTGGTGACATTAATTTACGGCACTGTGCCGAGAGAAGAAGGGAGAAGGAAGGAGAGGGGCATTAAAAGAGAAAAATGCCCTTCCTTCGGGTGTATTGGGATGGGCCTCCCTCGTTTTCAGCCATCATTAGCTGATTAGGCCTGATGACAGTGTGGACGATGGTGCTGGAGCAGTTGACACAAGGACGCCCTAAAGGTAGGCGTTAATTGAGATGGTGTTCATCCTGTCATCACTGAACGGAACTGCAGATGGTGACATCGAGGTTAGTGCAGTGAACCAGAGCCGGGGGCCGGGCAGGGGCTGAGGGCCTGCTTCAGCCCTCCCATGGGACCTGGCAGCCGAACTATGGCCACTTCATCTCCATTTTGAGCGCAGCTGATGGACCTGTCGGAAGGGTTTAAAGTGAGCTTTCCTTTCACCCCAGGAGTGCTCTCCTGCTGCCACTGAGTAGCGACCACAAGAGCGTCCCTATAGTCCTGGCTTTGAAGACTGTGCCAAGCCTGTCTGGAGGGGGTCATCCCAGAGGGCTTCCAAACCAGTGGAGAGCAGGACCACAGGTTTCTCAGGCAGCCAGTCTTTCTGGGTCCGGAGGGGAGTTCCATCAGCATTGGTGACCGAATCCTGTCCACACACAGGTCCCAGCCTGGGCAGAGTGACAGCCGCTAAGCCCCAGGGCAGAGGCTGTTTATGTTCGTAAGCTCCATTGGCAGCAGTCTTGACCATGTCTAGTTGGCAGGAAGGACAGTTCCAGCTATGTGACCTCTGCTTAAATGTTTTAGAGACCCACACACGAGGCCCACAGGGTGGAAACCTGCCTGCCCAGGTGTAAGGAAAGGGGTGGGACCTGACATTTTGTGAGTGATTTCGTAAGGGCCACAGACTTTCCAAGGCACTTGATGTCTATTACGATCACATTTAATCACCTTATACCTTATTTAACTCCACTTAACTCAGTGGAAACTGAAGCTCAGAGACCTGAGTACCCAGTGCCCCACAGCCTGTGGGAGGTGGTGGCCTCTGTTCACTCGCAGGAAACGGAACTAAGGATAGGAGACCGAACTCTGGGCTCAGCATTTGTTAGTCGCTCTCAGTGCTGTAATGGTTGTGGGTGTTAAGGAGCTGTCAGCTGTCTTTCTTCAAGCTCAGGTCCCAAGGAGCAGAGGGAACATGACTTCTCCCCATCACGTGAAAAGAAAGCCCTTTTTCCTTCACTCACCCCCACCCGCCGTGCCTGTCATGTCTGGACAACCAGACAGATGCTCAGGGTTGACGGGTGACAAATCCACTCACAAGATTCAGCTTGCTAAGTGGCAGTGGCCTTTTATTCCCTGACATCTTTCCAGACCCTTGAAGGGATTAGAACTGGATTAGTCTGAGATGAGCCCAGCTCTGCTGTTATCACCTGTTTATAGGATAATGACATTATCTGGTTTGGCCCATAAGGGCCTCCTCACATAGGAGCTTTGTTCTCTTTGATCTTGAGGGCTGCAGGCAACATATCTCAAATCTAAACAAACCCACTGAAGCCTCAAGATAAGTGGTCAAAACATCCTGGAAGAACAAACGAGATTTCGTCTCCCTTCCTGCTCAAGACCAGCAGTGATTTTAGAATTGGGTACTCTGAGATTCACCTTGCTGTCTTCAGCAGCAGCTTCCCATTTCTCCTTTCACACATGCATAGTGCTTTAAAGTTTGGACAGGTTTTTGCCACTTGGTAACTCGGCTGGTTGGCACAGCAGTTTGTGAGTTGGACCGGGTGTTTAGTGCCCAATACATAGGCAAGGACACAAAGCACAGGCTCAGGAAAGCCCAGGCACTTGCTAGGTCACACCACGTTTTTACTACCAGAGCTGAGATGAAACCCAGCTCATCTGGAAAAGCCCAGTAGTTGTTGCATGGCCTGGAGCCCTCTGCCCAGTGGCTTTCCTTAAAGCCCATCTCCAATATGCTTCGCAGCAAACATCTGTTTAGTTTAGACAAGTTCCAGGAGGTCCTTGGCCAAAGTCCACTTCCTAAATCCCAAAGCTCCCCTACCATCCACCATGCTTTTATTTTTAATCATCTTTATTGAGGTACAATTCATGGGCAGTATGACTTGTTCTAAGTGTGCCTGCCATCTGTTGAATTTTGGAAAATGTACATAGCTGTGCACGCACCACCACAATTCCCATCACCCCTCTAATTCCTTTATATCCCTGCTTTCTGTCTCCTTACCCCTCCTGTAACCCCTGGCACCTGCTGCTCTTTCTGTCACTCTACTGTTGCCTTTTCTAGAATTTCATGTACAACAAATCACACTACGTACTCTTTTGTACCTGACTTCTTTTCCTCAACATAAAGCTTCCAGATTTAGCCATGCTGTTTCATGTATGTTATTTTTTATGACAGAGTGGCATTCCACCGCATGGAAGTGTCACAGGTGTGTGTTTTTTTATACCCAGTTGTGGACATTTAAGTAGTTTCCAGTGTGAGACCATTATGAATAAAGCCACTATGAGCATTTAGGTACAAGTCTTTGTTTTATCCTGTGTTTTAATGGATCTTGAGTAAATACCTAGGAGTGGGCTTGCTAGGTCATATGGAAAATGTATGTTAACTTAGAATAAACTGCCTGTTTTCCAAATTGGCCATATATGAGTTCCAGCTGCTCCACATCCTTACTGACATTTGGTTCTGGCGGTCTCTCTGATTTCACCATTCTGGTGCGTGCACAGTAGTAATTCACTGTGGAACATTGGGTTTCTCTGAACACTGACGATGTGTATCTTCCCATGTGCAATATATATATCTCAGCCAGGTAACTATTTGTTGATTGGTCTTCAACAAATCTTTTGCCCAGTTTTAAATTGGGTTGCTTATCTTCTGATATTTGACATGTACCTTCTTAAATATTCTGAATACAAGTCCTTTTCCAGACATTTAACGAGTATTTTCTCCTAGTCTAAGGCTTGTTGTTGTTTTGTTTTGTTTTTGTTTTTTCATTTTCTTAACTGTGCCTTTCAAGGCATAAAAGGTCTAAATTTGAGTAAGTCCGTTTTTTGTTGTTTTTTTTTTTTCCTTAGGTGGTTTTTGTGTCTTATCTGAGAAATCTTTACTTAGCCCAAGGTCACAGAGATTTTATTCTTGATTTTCTTCTAGAAGTGTGAGTTTTGTGTATGGTGTGAGGTCAGAGAGAGGTATGTGTTTTCCATATGGATATATGGATTTACTGTAGATTCCTTTCCCCATTGAACAACTTTGGTGCCTTTGTCAAAACTCAATTGACTATATATGCATGGTTCCATTTCTGAACATTCTATCCTATTCCTTGATCCATATGTTTCCACCAAGGCTGTATTGTCTTGACTTCTGTCTTAAGATGTAGTAGTTTAAGTTCTCCAATTTGATTCTTCTTTTCAAATTATTTTTAATTTAATAAGGCTTTTGCATTTGCCCCTGCATTTTAGACTCAGCTTGTTAATTTTTACATTAAGTTTTCAGGGATTTTGATTAGAATTCTAGTGACTCTATAGGTCAACTTGAAGAAAACTGAAACATTAATAATATTAAGTTTTATAGTCCTTAAACATGGCACATCCCTCAATTTCTACATGTCTTTCCTACTTTATCTCAGAAATAATTTGGAGTGTTCAGTGTTTAGGTTTTGCACACAGTTCATTTTATGCCTAACTTATATTGTTGATACTCTTATTATTATAAATATTTTTTAATTTTTACTTTATTAATATTTTTACTATTTTTATATATGGACCTTATTACCTGCTACATGGCTAAACTCATTTATTAATTCTATCTTATTTTGTGGATTCCTTAAATTTCCTTTATAAATCATATTATATATCTGCCTTTTATTTCTTTTTCTTGACTTACTATACTACATGGGGCCTATAGCACAAATCTGAATTTTGCTAGATTTGATTTGCTAAAATTTTGTTAAGGATGTAGTTCTCTTCTATGGTAATGTCTTTGTCTGGCTTTGATATCAGGTTCATGCTGGCCACATAAAATGAGTGGGACATGTTTCTCCTTCTGTATTTTCTCAAGTGTTTGTGCAGAATTTATATTGCTTAGTCCACAAATGGGTGGTAAAATTCATCATTGAAATCACCTGGGCCTGAGGTTTTCTTTGTCAGAAGTTTTTAAATTATGAATTCAATTACTTTAATAGATATAGAGCTATTCAGGTTATCTATTTCTTCTTGAGTGAGCTTTGGTGGTTTGTATTGTTGAAGGAATTTGTCAATTTCACTTAAGTTATTGAATTTATGAAACAAAATTATTCATATATCCCCTTATTCTCTTTTTAATACCTGTAGGAAATGTCCCTTCTCTAACTCCTGATATTGGTAGTTTAGTGTATTTCTTTCTTTATTGATTGATCAATCTGCCTAGAGCTTTATTAATTTTATTGATTCTTTAAATATCCAGATTTTGTCTTTATAGATTTACTTGATTGTCTGTCTATAGCAATTTTGTTAATGTCTAATATTTATTATTCCATTTCTTACTGCTTACTTTGGGTTTCAGTTGCTCTTTTTTTTCTAATTTCTTCAAGTGAAGAGTAAATCATTGCTTTTTGGGCTTCTTTTCAAATACAAGTATTTTGTGCCATAAATTTCCCTTAATTGTTGTGTTAACTGTAACCCACATATTTGATATGCAGTCATCCTCCCTTATCCACAGGGGATTATGTTCCAAAAAGCCCAGTGTACACCTGAAACTGTGGATAGTATATATATATATATTTTTTTTTTCCTATATATAGTATTTCCAGGCCATAATGTTTTCTTGTTCCTCTTGTGATTTTTTTTCTTGACCCATTGGTAATTTAGATGCATGTTGTTTAATTTTCAAATGATTATGGATTTTCCAGCTATCTTTCTGTTACTAATTTCTAGTTTAGTTCCATTGTGGTCAGAGAGCATACTCCTTATTATTTCAATTCTTTTTTTTCTTTTTCAGTCAGACTTGTTTATGACCCAGAGTTCTGAGGATGCTTCCTCATGTGATGTGGTGATCACGGTGCTAACCTTACAGGGTCCATAGTAGGGTTAAGGAACGGATAGCAGTGGTCATAGGTTTGAACCCAAATAGCTCACTCAGGTACCTGTAGACTGGCTTTCAGCAGAAAGACAGTGGCAGGAAAATGCCAGGGTCACAGCTGTTGACAGATGAGACCCCACCTGTGTTTGCAAAACACAGTCAAGTTGCTTATGAGAGCAAATTTATTCAAAGGCTTATGCTTTATCTGAAAAAAAAATGTGTTTTCCATTTTACTATATAATATGCCTACGTCTGTTTTAAGTAAACTGCCTTTTTTTTTTTCTTCCTGAAACATGGAATCAACATATCCATCCAGGAAGGTAAGCGAGGTTGTCCTGAGGCTTTTCGTGTCCTCCCAGTGGGCTTGGCAGTCTGAGAACGGTAGGACTCTCTCAATATTGTTGTTTATCAGACCTCTGCTCCTTTTCTCAATCTTCCAAGTTATTAATTTATGGCCACTTTTTATAATCAGAAATTAAATGCTCTATTTTCAAATGCTGTTAATTTTGGTGAGTTGGTTTGGGCCTTGGGGCACAAGGCCCTTTGGGTTTGCCCACAGGGTTTATGCGGAGAAGGGGCTGGCCCCACGCCCACACATGGCCTGGCTGACAGGCATTCCACTCTTGGGTTGTACAGCACTGCCCTCGGAAACTTCCTTGGGTGATGGCTTCTGAAGGGTTCTGGAGAGTTCAGACGCAAATCGATGGCATGCATTATAAGAGAACGTGAGCTAACAAAGGTGCTGGTGGGTCATGCATCTTAAAACAGCTTCTTGGGGACTTTAATTGTCAGGATGTTCAGGGGAAGAATATGACCTTATGGGGCATTTTCCAGAATAGAATAGTCTATATATTAAAAGGCAGCAAATGATTCATAACTGGTTGGCGGCTGGGCCTATGGGCCCATGTTTCCCATGTGGATTTTTTCTCTGCATTGCAAACTCTTACATTAAATTGTGATAAATGAAGAGTGGGGGCTCCTCATACAAATCAATGACTCTAGTGTGTGTGTCATTAGCCTGAGAGATGCAGGCAGCGGTCAGTCCCATAAATCATGTGATGATCTGCTGTCTGCAACACGATGCGAGCAAGCAGGCGCATTAGGGAGGTTAAGGAACGAAATTAATCTGTGCATTTTCCTCTCCCCCTTCCGCCTTCCCCATCACCTGGTCATACAGAAAGAATTAAAATCACATGATCCGAACTAAACCAGCTCCAGAACAGTAAATTGGTTAAGTTTGACTTCACCTTTCAACTTTGAGTTAATTATATATTAGGGGATTAATTTATTCACAGGCGCTGGGAAGGCAACTGGAGAACAGGGGAAACCTGCCAGGGCCTCTGATCCAGGTGCCAAGGTTATTAATTGCTCTGGCTATGCCATGGGTGATACCTGGGCAGACGGTGGGGCAGGGGTTGCACATTGTCCATGTGTGTTTGGTTCTGTCCTGCGGAGAGTCAGACAGCACAAGGGGGTTCAGAGGAGGCCCAGAATGCTTGATTGCTCCCAGAAGCCCAGACTGAAAGCAGTCTTTACATGAAGCAGGTATTGAGATCGCACCCCAGATGGGAGCTGATGCCTTTCAAAGAGCCACTAGCCTTGGTGTGAACACCTCCAATATGCAGAAGCTGTCCAGTGCACAAATCTGATTGGGACAACACAAGGGTCCCCATACTCATATACACACTCTCTTCAACACCTAAGCACAGTGACTATTTTCTTCCCAAAGGGCCTCCAGAGTGCCTCCTGGGCAGCAGCATTTCCAGGCCTCTCACCACTGAAGCCTTCTATGAAGTGACTCTTGGTCTCTTTTCTATGGTGTAAGCTGAGCCAGGTGAGAGCATCCATAACTGGAGCAGTTCTTGGTAGGGCTCCTGGGCAGAGAGGCAGAAAGCGGGGTGGTGAGCCCCTAATGATGGCCGCGGGAGTGGGGCAGGAGATGGGCTCCCATCTGTGTGAGACCATGTCCAATCGCACACAGACACAGCCTCATGAAGTGTCCGTTGCCTGCATGCAGCAATGAGAGGAATTCTTAGGAACATTGTGGTTTGGAGTTAAAAACTCACAATGCCCAACATAGATGGCAGCATTAATGTTCTGTGTGTGTACAGGAGTCACAGCTTCTGGAGTGCATTCTCATGTTTCCGTATATTGTCTACTCTTCCCAATGGCCAATGAGCTGGGGCCATGGACTCCCATTCAACTCCTTAGGAAACTGAGACTCAGAAAATCTGAAGGACTTACGCAAGCTTAGGTGGCTGGGAAGTGGCTCAGCTGCCATGACAGCCAATGGCTCAGTGCAGAAATGATGGGGCCATGTAGGTCTTCCCTTGAGTTCTTACTGCTCAAACTTACAGGTGGAGGATCTTCCAGGTCAAGCATCCTCACTCATTTCTGGAGGCCCAACATAGTTTAAGAAATAAGTTGAACAAACATCTAGAAATTAAGAGGTTCCATATAAAGAAGGGATTGCAGTTTCTCTTGAAAACTCAGAAAATCTGGTCGCTGGGTTGATGTGCCATGGCAGTGGTATGGGCGTGGAGATGAGTAGTGGCTCCTGGTCAGGGGTGAGAGATGCCAAGAGTTGCATGAGACTTATCCTGGTCAGTAGACCACATGGAGATAGAGACCCAAGTGATGCCTCATCTCGCTGCTCAATGACCCACTGACCCACCGCTGACTGTGCCGTGTAGGCCTCTCCCCAGACTTGGTCACTGAGACATTTCTGAGGTCTAGCACACCTACATGCGTGAGTTGAGTGTGGCTGCATGGCAGTTTAGGAGGGAAATGCCATTGTGTCCTTACTCCCCTCTTGATGGGCATTTAACTGCTTCTGATTTTTCACTGTCACCAGCGATGAAGCTCCAACACTGTGCATCCCTCCAGGCTCAGTAATGAGGCTTTTTCCGAAGTTCATTTGTCCTCTGAATGTGTCCTGAGTCCCTCCCTCTAGGGGGACCAAGGCCTGGGACCCCTGCAGGGACTATGTGAGGAAGGTGCCTGGCACAGCTCCCAGCCCATCCTGGGGTATTTTTCCTGGATTGTGAGGTCGAATTTCCCTCAGTCCCCCATGGAGGCTGGCACAGGTAGGACATGTGTCCTGATTCTAGCTGCCTGTCCCCATGTGTCAACCCCAGGGAGCCCAGCCTGTGGCCTGTATATCCCAGGCCCATTAAACCTCTCACTTTGTATTTCTTAATTCCTTTAAGAAATCCCAAACCTGTCTCCTTGGATAGAAATAAAATAAATGTAATATCTATTGCTATTGCTTAAACACAAATGATAGTATTTTTTATTAAATACTCTGTTGTCAAATTCTTGACACTCCTCATAATAGATAAAATAGCAACTAAAACTAGTTATTTTGTGTTACCTTAGAGGCTTGCAATGTAGTTCATAGTGTATTTACTTGTTATGTTCTGCTTGTCGCATTTCATTATAAGCACGTGAATTATTCTCCCTCTTAAATTAAAATGCACTCCTATCCCCCAGCTGCCCTTGAGGCTTCATAAAAGGTGAAGGTCTGCAGATGAAGGAGCTGAGAGACTGACCCGCCTGGTGACCAGGCCCGTAGCCCTGCCCTGGTGTGGGCTGCCCAGGGGCAGGCTCAGAGACACCTGGCTGTGGGAAAGGGCTGGCAGCCCAGTGGGCTTGATGCTCAACTCTTCTCTGTGTACTCTCTCTCCAGGCATCCTCACAGCAGCCTCTCAGGCTAGCAGGATGGATGGACTACACCAATGTTGCAGATAAGAAAATAATCCAGAGAGAAGGGGCTTTCCAGTGGAGGTCAAGGTGGGGCTCAATGCACCTCCCTCCCGACTCTGAACCCCCTAGCCCCCGCCCCATGCCGCTATACACCCAGCAGGGTAATGCCTACTTCCACCCCAACAGTGCTTCTGGGAGGGAGTGCCACTGTCCCTCTCAGTGTTTGCGAGGCTGCGGTGTGCAGAGGATTGAGAACCTACTATGCCTTTGTAATCACAAGAGCCAGGGTTCGAGCTGGCCCTGTGTGACTTCAGAGCCCAATTCAGAAGCAATAAAGGGAAACATCTTAAACTCCTTAGCATCACCATCCCTTTGAGAGGATGCCCATTTCTCATACAAATAATTTCACAGGTTCTCTAGACTCTCTGTGTTCCCTGTGTTCAGGTCAGAAAGTGCTCCAGTGAGAGGTGACAAGATTATCTGCTTTTGTTGTTTACCTCATCTAAACCAATGAAAGGTGACCAAATGCTGCAGCCCCTCGCCCCGCTTCCTGTACCACAATTTGAAATGGGCTCCAGGGGAACTTGAGAGAGTGGTTTTTTCCAGGGCTAGGACAGGACCTGGTTTTCTCTGGGTCCACAGGGGCTTGGTAGGGCAATGAGTCTGCACACCCCACTTCAGATACTCCTGCTCTCCGAGCTGCTCCCCTCCCTTCATCATGGTACGGAAAGCCATGGGTCATGTGCAGTCTTCTAGGCACATCACTGGCAGAAATCCAGGGAGGCTTGGTTTTTCTCTCCTGTAAAATGGGAAGAACCTTAGGTCTGCTACACAAATGAAATGAAGGACTTTACATGTTTGTATTTCTCCACTACATACGTGGATGGTTAGCCCGTTGTTCCTGGTCTGACCTGTTCCTCCTCTTTAATGCTACAGAGAACACATTCAGTATACCTGCTATCTTCATGTATCTTTCAGCACCGGTCACTCCATCATCCGAAAGCTTTGTAGCAACATAGCACCTTTCATCTGAGGCTGCATCCCTAATATAAACACTTCCCAGAGCTGCACCGATAACTCTCAACCACGCAGGGAGAGCTGATAAGGCCACAGTCACACCAGAAAATTATTCCTCCTAAATGCAGCAGCTGCCTCACTGTGGAGCCAAATCAAAGCCCTAGGAAACATCTGCAGGTACCTCTGGAGGGGGAGATAGAAAAAAAAGCTGCCTCGGAAGTCTTTGGATGGAAAAGAGGAAGCCAGTGCTCCCTGGGGACATGGCACTCTCTTGGAGAATATCATGATGTAGGTGAAGGGCACTACGGGAATCAATACATTATAAATCTGTTAGACAGCACTTGGGTAGGTAAATGCACGCGTGTTATTCACTCAGCAAACCCTCCTGAAAAATAATACTCAATATCTCCCTGTGCTGACATATTCAACTCAATTGATAATGGGTCAGGACTGAGCAAAGCATCGAGTGAATTACCTTTTAGCCGTCCCTTCAAGTTTAGGGTTGCAGTCACCAACAAAATCAATGTAGAAGGGTTCCTGTTGTCTCAGGCAATACCTACAGTGACTCCTAATGAAATAAACTATTGAAGCCTTTTAATCAGAGCACCTGCCTGAAAGGAGAGCACCACCGGGAGGAAGTGAGGCCCTAGGAACCTGTTTCCCCTCACTGGGCAACGCATGAGTGATTCCTTAATTGTAGTAATGATGCATTTACCCTGGACCCAGACGTGCGGGCAGCAGGAGGCAGCAACTCTCCCAGGCACAGAGCTGACGTGACCTCAGCTGGGGCTGCACAGGTCTCTGAGCAGCACTGCATCACCGGGGCCATGGCAGTGCCTCCAGGTTAGGGGCCTGTTCTACTCCCAGACATGTGATAAATCTCTATGGAAAGAAAGCTGTGCAATAAAGGGGGCCGTGCTCTACATCTGACCTCCAGGTTCAGTGCTGCAAACGTGGCACCTGGCTGGAAATGCAACTGCTGATGGCCTTGCGCCCATCCTCCCTTGCTCATCCTTCCTCCCCTACCTGCTTCCTTTTAGAAAGTTAGATAACATCATTTTAAATATATTCAAATATTGGGAAACTCAAGGAAATTCAGAAACATCAACACTGATCTAGGAGCTCTCTGCAAAGACTTCCTTCTGTGTCCACTTGTCTACTCTGGGACACATCTGTGGCCTGCCACTCTCGTATTCATTCCTCCTACTCTTACTCTGTGTCTAAGTGACTCATCCATGAGCTCTGTGACGGGCCTAGGAGCCCTGCCTAAACCAGTCAGTGCAGCCTGTTTCCTAGCAAGCTCACCCTGCCATCCAGGGCTCAGGACTTGTGGGTTAACTCATGGAGAAAGTCCTGCTTCTCCATTTTTAATCAAACTTGGACCTACAGGCTGCTTGTTCATCGCCAGAGGGAAAGCCCATCTGAAAAGTAACCCACACGAAGGAGGCTGGGCCAAAGGCTACAGCATGGTTCCAAGCCCGTGGTCACTATCTGAGGCTCTGTTTCCAGCCACCACACCCACCCCTCAAGCAAGAGAGCAAGAGCTTTTTAAACTCTTCAGTTTGTGACCAAGAAGTTTCCTGTTCACTTTAGCCACTTAAGTTTGTTTTTTTCCCCCCTTCCTTTCTCTTCCCCCTGCAATCCGTCTCTCTTTCTTCCTCCCTCCCTCCCTTTCTTTTTGTCTGTCACAGATTTCCCCTACCTACAAGGAAATAAATCATGAACATTGGGAAATACAGCTTCTATTCAGGGAGAAAGCCCTTCTGGGGAATTCACAGGTAAGGGGCCTCAATGTACTCATGCCATCAGTCCATGAAGCCGCTATTATCTGAGTGCTAAAAAAACACACCTATACATATAGCCTCTGATTTAAACAAGCCCTAGAAAAGAGTGAAGGACACATTGGAAAGGGATGCTTTTCTTGGCAGGCAATATAAAAAGAGACCCACCTATGCAACTGGTCATACTCAGAGGCACATGGCCTCTTCAAGCCCCATGTTTCTGATGGACATAGTGACAGATAGTGAGAGGAGCTTCTGCGACAGAGAGCTTTGCTGAAGCACGAGTGTGCCTGGGATGGACAAGAATGAATCTCCTATCATCCAATAACCCCAACACTTCCCCTGAGGGGCCCTTGAGGTCCCTAGAGCAGAGCTGCTCATACTCTGCACTAGAGGCCTGGTGCACGAAATTTGTGCACAGGGGGGTGTCCCTCAGCCCAGCCTGCACCCTCTCCAATATGGGACCCCTCGAGGGATGTCGGACTGCCTGTTTAGGCCTGATCTGGGATCAGGCCTAAACGGGCAGTTGGACATCCCTCTCACAATCCAGGACTGCTGGCTCCCAACTGCTCGCCTGCCTGCCTGCCTTCCTGATTGCCCCTAAACACTTCTGCCTGCCAGCCTGATCACCCCCTAACCACTCCCCTGCCAGCTTGATTGATGCCTAACTGCTCCCCTGCCAGCCTAATTGCCCCTAACTGCCCTCCCCTGCCAGCCTGGTCACTCCTAACTGCCTTCCCCTGAAGGCATGGTCACCCCTAACTGCCCTCCCCTGCAGGCCTGGTGCCCCTCAACTGCCCTCCCCTGCAGGACTGGTCCCCCCCAACTGCTCTCCCCTGCAGGCCTGGGTCATCCCCAACTGCCCTTCCCTGCAGGCCCGGTCACCCCCAACTTCCCTCTGCCAGCCTGGTCACCCCTAACTGCCTTCCCCTGCAGGCTTGATTGCCCCCAACTGCCCTCCCTTGCAGGCCTGGTCCCTCCGAACTGCCCTCCCCTGCTGGCCTGATTGCCCACAACTGCCCTCCCTTGCAGGCCTGGTCCCTCCCAACTGCCCTCCCCTGCAGGCTTGATCGCCCACAACTGCCCTCCCTTGGAGGCCTGATCCCTCCCAACTGCCCTCCCCTGCAGGTTTGATCACCCACAACTGCCCTCCCTTGTAGGCCTGGTCCCTCCCAACTGCCCTCCCCTGCTGGCCTTCTTGTGGCGGCCATCTTGTATGTTGGAGTGATGGTCAATTTGCATATTACTCTTTTATTAGATAGGATAATTGAACCAATGCATATGACAAATCAGGTAATGAGCTGATCAAGACAATATTTTGAAAGAAGCTAACGTTAAACCAATAACATCTATTCTCCCTTCCCTTTGGTCTATGTGGAGGTTGCCTTCACGTTCAGACCCCAGTAAACCACACCCCAGGTCCTCTATTTTGGGGCCAATGCCAACAGGAATATTTAATGCCATCAAGGCATAGGCACACAGTAGAGTTCTGCATGATCTCTGAGTAGGAGCTGGTAGAGCACCCACTGCCCTTTGTCTTCCACAGTGATGGTTGTTGACATGACTAAACAGAGGTATTATTAGCAGATTAGGCCTGAGAGGCTGGACTCGTGCAGAAAGAGGGCAACAAGAGTGCTGGGCCTCGCTCCGCTCCCAATTACTCCACAAAAGCCTAAACCACTAGGTCAGGGATAAAAGTGAATAAATGTTTCTAAATTCTTATCTTAAACACACTTAAGCTTAAAGCTATTTAACTGGGGCTTTAAAAGCATGTGAGCTTCCTGGAGCCCAGCTACCTGCCTCGTTCTCTTGCTCTTATTTTTGCTTTTATCCTTTTAGTCTTGAAGAAGCCTAATTAGAAGCTTGAACAGGGCTCTCTCTCCCTGCCCTTAAATCAGTAATTGGCTTCAGTGCAGAGACTGTCAGGAAATTAACACATCACAACATGACAGCTGTTAATTTTTTCTCCTTATTTGTCATATGAATCACCGCTGATTTGCCGGAGTGCATAACAAATTAGTGGGCTGTAATCAACGGCCTCTCTTCTGTGAGCTGCACCTTCCTTTTTTCCCTTCCCCCCCCCCCCCCCGCACCACCTCTCTCTTTTCCTCTCTCCCTCTAAAGTCCATTACTCCACTGCCTCAGCAGAGAGGACCATTCCTAGGTGTGTCATTGTCAATAAATCAGAATAAGCAAATGCTAAAAGCGCAAGAAGCTCTTTAAACTTTGATGAAGGCTTTTAGTTACATTTTTAAACTTACACTCATAACTGGAATCTTTTCTTTTTTAAATTGTCACTCCCTGGGAATGATAGACTGCCAAGTGTGCAGCCACTTCCTCATCCATGCCAGGGAAGGTGGGACGCCCAGCGTCATTTGCACAAGCCTGGCTGACGAAGGAGGAGGAGAAGGTGACATTAGGGAAGGTATGGGGGGTATTAGATTCTGATGGGGTCAGACAAGAGGTCCTACCTTTCTGAGTGAGGGATTTGGGGGAGTGAGGTGAATGGGAGGAAGGAGAGGTAAGCAGGCAGGGCAGGAGGAAGAGAAATAGACTCTGGAACCTCATTGTCCCAGCTTTTCTAACTTGTCTCATTATCCACTATGTATCTGAAAAGGGGTGTGAGCCTTTATTAAATGCCGTTGTAGTGGCACCTGGGGTCATAAACCTAATACTTGGGCATCCAGAAGGAAAGGCAGAGAACAAGAGTAATGTCAATGAGTGCCTTCACAATGTGGGTCTGTTCCAGACTCTGAGACATGGCAAACAAATCTGTGTTCTCTGCATCTGCACTGTAGGTGCAGAAGGGAGAAGGAGCGCCTTCCTTCTCAGCCTGGACCTTATTGGACGGACAAATCCTCGTCTTTCCAAGCTGAGTCCATAGGGCGTTAGTGGGAGCTTCACATGGGGGTGCAACCTCTCAGGGCTGTGAACATGTTTTCTTGTATATTGGAGACCGACATTGAACTGAAGGTGGAAGGGTTTCAGAAATAAATTTCTCCTTTCCTTTCTTCTCTCTACCTTCCTTCCTTCCTTCCATCCATGCATCCATCCACCCACCCTCCCACCCTCCCACACTTCCTTTCATCCTTCCATCCATCCATCCATCCATCCATCCATCCATCCATCCATCCATCCATCCATCTGCCCACCCACATGTCCTGCATGTAGCAGTAGGTTAGGAGCCCAGCCTGTGAACAAGTGGGACAAAGGGAGAGTAGAGGACGGGTCTATCTCAAGATATGACACAGGGAGGAAAATCTCAGCCCTACATTAGTAAAGTAATTAGATCTAGCACCCCTCTTGCGCCCCCAGGGAGCCACCTTGGGTAGAATGTGGAGGAAGGTGGGAGGCCCTTGCTCCCACAGCATCGCCACCAGCAAATGAGCTGTACTATCTGCCATATTGGTCTTAATCATTCTTTTCCCAGGAATTACCCTGGTGACCTTCTTGTGCTGAGTTCTAATTCGGCCACTTGAAAGTTGGATTTAGGCCCTGGCTGGGTGGCTCAATTAGTTGGAGCACTGTCCCCTACACCAAAAAGGTTGAAGGTTCAGTTTCCATTTAGGGCACATATCTAGGTTGTGGGTTTGATCCTGAGTCAGGGCACAAATGGGAGGCAACTAATGAATGTTTCTCTCACATTGTTTCTCTCTCTCTCTCTCTCCCCCCCCTCTCTCTCACTCTCCCTCCCTCCCTCCCTCCCTCCCTCCCTCCCTCCCTCCTCCCCTCCCTCCCTCTCTCCTTCCCTTCCTCCCTCCATCCTGTCCTCTCTCTCTAAAAATCAGTAAGAACATATCCTTGGGTGAGGATTAAGACAAAAAAAGAAGAAAGGAAAATTGGATTTGTTTAGTTTATCAAACACTTTGCCAGGAGTATCATGCACTAGACTTCAGGTTAGGAACCAGGAATTCAATAAATCAGGGTCTATGCTCTTGGCACATGCACACTACTTAGAAAAACAAGAAGCCCTGTGGCAATCTAAAAAAAAAAGTTTTTTTTTTTTAAATTACAACACCCGGAGATTGGACTATGTATCCCTTTGGCTGTTCTTTCCCTTTCCTGAGAGTGAGATGCTCCAGGGGTGTACCAGTTAATAATGCAGATTTTGTAATCAAAGAAAACACGATAATTTCAAGAGAAACATCAACAGTGCTTTATTCAAAGTAATGTCCATTGCTACCTACACATTTCCCCCATCTTTCAGGTAATTTGTGGATACTGTCTCAATAGAACTTTTCTTGTTTTGAGGCAAACCATTCAGAGACCCAATTTTCACTTCTTCGTACGTTTTGAAGGGCTGCTCAGAAAGTGCGTGTGCCATCGATCGGAACAAGTGGTCATTTGAAGGAGCAAGGTCTGGTGAATATGGCAGGTGGGTTAATACTTCCCAGGCAAGATCTTTTAACGTGTCTTTAACTGGTTTTGACCAGTTATGAAGCCAAATTACTTTGCTGTGTCTTTTGGACCATTCTGGTTGTTTTACGATCAAAGTGTGGTTCAAATTGATTATTTGTTGTCGGTAGTGATCAGTATTAACAGTTTCACCTGGTTTTAGAAATGAAGCAACATTTTACTGATGACTTTTCGTTTTTCTATTTGTCTTTCATTCAGTTGATGTGGCACCCATTTTCCTTCCTTTAAAATCTTTCCCATTGCTTGTAAATGATCGGAAATTGTTTGCTGAGCAATGTTTAATCTTTCTGCAAGTTGTTTTTGAGTTTGACATGCATCTTCATCCAATAATGCTTGTAATTGCTGGTCTTCAAACTTTTTCGGTTGACCTGGACGTTCTTTGTCTTTCACATGGAAATAATCACTTTTAAAGCGTTTAAACCAGTGTTCACAAGTATCTTGAGATGGAGCATGTTCACCATAAGCTTCCTGAAGTATACAATCACTTTCAGCAGCACTTTTCTTCAAAATAAAGTAATGAATTAAAACTTCCCACAAATGCTCTTTTTTTGGCACAAAATTCAACATTTTTAAGTGTAAAAATATCTATGATGTTAACACCTTCAGAAAATTTGACATTTGAAGTTTTGAAGCTTGCTATCAATACAACAAAATAGCATACATATCAAATCGCATATATATCAACATATGTGTAACTCCATCTATTGAAAAAAATCTGCATTATTAACTGGTACACCTGGTAAGAGACTCAGACCTGTCATCTGAACATCAGCCATTTGATTGGATAGAGCCATGAGGTCTTGCTGAATGAAAGTCATTGAAATATTTTGGAAATAAAACAATTGTCCCTTTTTCCTTTTACTACTGAGAATTTACAGGCATTTGGTATGTTTAAATAAAATTCAATATGCTCCCTCTTATAAAAATCTCTGCTGAGAAAGTTTCTTTTTAATGTCATTTTATGAGCTTGAAGGAAGGGTTTTTAAGCAAAATACCAATTTTACAATTACTCTGTCAAATCCTAACTTAAGGGGGAAAGTCATTTATCCATTATATGATGTGGAATGAGTTTCCTAGCTCAGGCTTAGATCAGCAGTAGCCAAGTTCAAGCTTTACAGACACAGCCAACGGGGGAGTTTTGTAATTTCATGATAAGCCAGGCCCACCATGGGGATGGACCATCTGGTTGGTCTAGGTGAGCCCCACAGGACCAAAACCCATGGGTCCTGAGCCTGATTCTATAAGCATTTCCAACACTTAACTAGAATCCAATGAGCTGATAACTCCCACATCTCACTACCAAGCACTGATTTGCCACCACTTGTTGACTGGCTCCCTGGCTCATGGGCACCTCTAGGGCACACACTGACTACTTCACTATGCCACCATCCCAGTGGTCCCTGACCTCTAATCCTGTAACCTCCAGTTCTTCCATCCCCATGTGTTGTGCTTGCTTTTCCCCAACCACCTCATTTGTGTTCTTCTCCCTTCCAAATTGCTAGATGAAAACTCTGTTCCTCAAATCTCCCTTCTATCTTCAACTTCCTTGTTCTGCCACAGTTGAAGCTGTGGTCTTGGTGAGGCAGGCTAGGGACAAGATTGCCCTTTACTCCTCTATGGTGGCAACTGTTCATCCTTCCACGCCCCATGCATATCAGCATCAGAAGTTGTAAACCATTTCTACTTCTATCCCTAAAGATAAGCACCGCCTGGCTTTGCTACCTACCTCTTGTCATCCCAGCATTTACCAATTTCCTGGGCACTTTTCTCATTCATCAGACACCATGAGAACTGGGTCAGTATCTCCCCCTCCTCCAACCCATTGTCCTCATTGGGGGTAACCTCAGCCTTAACATGGATGACCCATCACCCATCACCGATGCCTCACAGATGACTGATTCACCTGCTAATGTCCAGTGACCTGCATCTCATCCTACTTCATCCATCCAGGTGACTGGTCACCCCCAGAAACTTTGACTCTCTCCATCCTAAATGCTAGAAGCATCCCATTCTCAAGCCCAGGGTCCTGTCCTAGCTCTCTTGAAAATTTCCTCATTTTATATATTTTTTCTATTTTACTGTTATTTCTAGGCCCATGCTGCCAATGCTATCTTCCTTCCCAGTAATGCCCTCTGCCTGTTTCTTCATCTGCTCTCCCTGCTCTTTTGTTTCTCATGTGAGTGTCCACCACTTTCTCTGACTTGATCAATGCAAGTTTCCATGTTGCAGCCTCAATATACCCAATGTATCTTCTGCTCTGCCCCAGAAGCATCATTTTCAAAGCAAGCCTGACCTCATAGCTTATGTGCTTAGTTATTGCTGCAGGTCCTTCCGTGCTTAACTTGTGTTCAAGGACCTCCACAATGGGACTCACCCGCCTCCTTAGGGTAGTGGGTCATCCTTTGCCACCCACACCACATGATCTATTCCAGAAACATGAACTCATTCTGCTCCTTAAAAGTACTAGATTTTATCTTATCTCAGGCCTATGTCGTCTGTGTTGTTCCCTCTGACTAGGACACCTTCATCTGCCTACTTACCCCTCAGGTTTAAGCTGTAATGTTGTTCCTCTATGCAGCCCCTCAACATCTGCCCCCTGCTACCCAACCTCACTCCCCAGAGACTGGGGCATTGGTTCCTTTCCTGTGCTAGCACAGTGGCCTGATGGGACAGCTCCTCTCACATGGCTTCTTGGAGTGACTGTTGCAAGTAGCTCCCCCTCCCCCTTTACGGTACAGAAGCTATGAACTAACTCAGTGCTAGAGCCCAGCACCAAGCATAATGCCTCACATGGGTAGGTTCTCTGGACATGCCGGTCACATGCTTCGTTCAGTGTCCACAGGACAGACCTGGGCAGACCTTTCCACTTCCCGAAAGTCAGTCTATATCCACAGTTAGAATTAAATTTATTACCTGGGCTACTTTTGGGTTTCATAAATTTCCTCAGACAGCTGGATAAATGGAAGTATCTCTGTCCTTACAGATAAGAACTCTCTACATGAAGCTGACCAGCTGGTGATCTCCATCTCAGAGCAGCTGTTGGGCCTGCATAGACAGAGCGGGGCCAGGCCCCAAAGCTACACCCCTCACACATGTCTGAACTCTCTCTGGTAGAAGGCCTTGTAGTTAGGGTCCTTTTTCAGTTCAGCTGTTCCTTAAAACACAGTCCACAGAGGGGAAAACTGAGAAATGGTTTCCAGACTGAGCAGAGTGGAAGGGGCTGGATGGAAGAAGTCAGTGACTGGAAATCATCTAAAGTCAGTCTGTGCTATTCAGGCAAAAATCAATAAAGGCACAACAAACCAAACAGGACAAAAATGCTCCTTAGCTGGGCCCACCCAACCCAGACCACCCACTTTGTGGAATTCCCACAGCACAGCAGATTTGCTCCCCAGGGACAGGAAGGGCAAAGGAGTGGAAGAGAACAGCTCGGACCAGCATCACCCTCCCCAAGGACTTGGTGAGTAACTTCAACTGCAAGTCCAGCCAGAGGTGCTAAGTGTCCAAATACCCTCCTGCCTCCTGTCCACCAACACAGGTAGGCGGACACTACAATTTATTGTGCATTGTTTATCAAAACAGAATGTAAATTAAAAAGAAAAACTTTTCTAGGAAACTTTTCTAGAGCAAGGTTCACCTTTACCAATTGAGATATGGAGGCCCAAGAGGGAGGGAGATCTACCTGAAGTTGCTGAGCTGGTCAGTCACCAGGCTGAGGCCAAGCTGAGGGTCCTGAGCCCAGGTCAAGGCCCTGACAGGGCCCCTTCCTGCTGTGGGCCTCAGGAGGGCTGTACCTGCCTCCCCCAGGGAAGCTCACCTGGATTTAGAATCTGAAGACCAGGCCTCAGGGCCTCCCACCAGGAGGGCAGAGATCTCCACTCTTGAATGCCCTGAGCCCTGTTGTGAGATTCCCAATCACTGCAGTTCTTGGAGCTTTATTACAGCTTTTGGGAAAAAGAGCAACAGTCGCAGTTTCTATGATCACATCAGCAATCAAACTCAGCAGCTGGATTAGCCTTGTTTGGGGGGGAAATAATTCTAACTACAGGAGACCCGGCACTTTGAGTCCATGATTATGGGGACACCAAGACTATTTCTGGTCCCCTAGGTGATAGTGATTTGTGCTAACAACAGGGATTTCTGAGCATAGGCAGAAGTGTGTGACTCGATTTGCCGGTGACATGTGACTGAAGTTGTCTATGTCACTCCCAGGGTAAACTCCTTTTAAAGACAGTAGGTGATTTTCTACCTGCCCTTCTTCATGACAGTAAGACCAACAGCATCCCAGATGCCAGACTGTCTGTCAACCTGAGACGAATGAGCATGGTGAGGAGCAGATCCCCTCCATTGACTTAACATGTACATGTAGCAAGAGGGAGAAATTATTTTAAGTTGGTGAATTTTTGGAGTTATTTGTTACCATGGCACAATCTCTCCTACCCTGGATGAAACACTACATTTCTACTTCAAGTTCTCCAGTGCTTTCCTTCAGAACTACACTACAACTGAGAACCTCACCCTGATCAGCGTCTACATTATCTGGTTTCTGCTTCCCTTCCAACTTCATCTTCCGTAGGTGCCATTTTGCTCATCTAGTTCTAGCCAAATGGTCCTCTTTCTGTCCCTTAAACATCCAAGCTCATTCTTCCCTCACAGATGAAGCACTTGCTCTTATCTCTTCCTGGAATAATCTCCTCCAAACCCTCAACCCTGTGTGAATTCATCCACTCAGCTGCCACCGCCTTAGAGGGACCTTCTGTGACTACTGTCCAAAGGAGCCCAGTCACTCTCTATTACATTAACCTCTTTTCATTTTCTCTTCAGTATTTATTACTTTCTGAAATTATTTAGTCTTTTCTTTTTTCCTTTTTTAAATATATTTTATTGATTTTTTACAGAGAGGAAGGGAGAGGGAGAGAGAGTTAGAAACATTGATGAGAGTGAAACATCAATCAGCTGCCTCCTGCACACCCCCTACTGGGGATGTGCCTGCAACCAAGGTACATGCCCTTGACTGGAATCGAACCTGGGACCCTTGAGTCCGCAGGCCGACGCTCTATCCACTGAGCCAAACCGGTTAGGGCTATTTAGTCTTTTCTTTATGTTTGCTTTCCCCTCTAGAACATGAGATAGGAATGTTATCTGGGTATAGTACCCAGAAAAGGTACATATTGAGAGTTCAGTAAACATTAAATGAGTGCGTGGATGAATATGGAAATCAGTGAAATTCATTGCCTTGTGATCAGATCCAGAGAGAGGCTGGATGAATGGCATTCGTTTTTACAAAGGGATAACAACTCAGCCCAGAAATCCAGCAGAGCTAGCCCCACATGGCTCCTGGCAGGGACACAGAGCTCTGATTTGGACTACTGACCATTTCCTCCCAGACATAGGCACTGGATTCACTGTGATAAATGGCCCGTGCTTTTCATCGCATTTAGTGGCAAACTCTGATCCAAGTGGAACTGCAGCCAGGTGGCTCATGGGAGCACTGGAATACGACTTCCAGATAGACCACAAAAGCTGGTGAGGCTCATACTGTTCCAGATATATTAACTCAGTCCCCAGGAAGCACACACTCTGGTAAAGGAAGGGAGCCTCCCCCTCCATAAGCACTAGCAGCCGTGGTTCATCCTCATCCCAGTGAAGGATTCTTGCCCTTGCGGCTGTAGACGCTCCATCAATGTCAGCACAGGCCCAAAGCAGAGAGACAATTGCCCAGAGTGAATCCACTGGCAGCCTTCTAGGGTTATGGATTGTGCCCAAGCCTGCATTGTCCTTCAGCAGCCAGGGCCAGTGCAGCCCCATGGCCACCTAGTCTAGCTCACCTACCTATTCTCAGTGTCCAGAGGAACTTCAGCCTATATTCACCATAGAGACCCCAGAGGCTGTCTCTGCCCCTAAAATGAAGAGGTCAGGGCTCCAGTACAAGATTCCCATCCAGCCCACAGCTGCTTTACCTTCCAAGTGCATCCTCACTGAGCGTCGTGCCCCTCCCCTCTGCCCCACTTCTGTCTCACCTCACCTCCTGCTCTTCTTCTTCCTCAGCCTTTGACCTAGAATACCCTTCAGATCTTTGCATTCAGCTTCTGCCTTTTGCACCTCTCTGTGTCTCAGCAGCGCTGGGTTCCTCCATGCTCACTGACTCATCCTCTCCACCCAGTTCTTTTTTTATTATTAAATATATATTTTATTGATTTCAGAGAAAGGGAGGGAGGAGAAAGAGATAGAAACATCAATGATGAGAGAAAATCATTGATTGGATGCCTCCTGCACACCCTCCACTGGCGACTGAGCCCACAACTAGGGCATATGCCTTGACTGGGAATAGAACCATGACCTCCTGGTCCATAGATCAATGCTCAACCACTGAGCCACACCAGCTGGGCTCCACCCAGATTTTTCCTCTCAACTACTTCTGGAGGGTCTGAGAAGTCCATAGACTAATGCTCATTCATGGTAAAACAAACAAACAAACAAACAAACAAACATAAATAAACAAGGGTGAAGAAGAAAGATTTTAGGAAGCCAAAATTATTCACTTTAAAGAACTGGCTATTACTAGTATATGTCCTCATTTGGGAAGATTTTTTTTTCTTCCACAAAATAGAGACACTATTTATTTATTTTCATGTACTCACCTGGCCAAATAAAAATTTGGCAACCTCAAATTGGTTTCACAATTTTTATAATGTTTACTATCCTATGGAGAGCAGAAGCCTATAAATATGCAACCCATAGCACTTACCTGTCTGCCTGGTTTGTACCTGGAGTACATGATGCTGAAACCCTCATTGTCACCTTTCCCAGGTCTATATCCCTCAGCTCTTCTGTCCTCATCAAAGGCACCACTATCCTCCTGGCCCCCGAATCTCCAGCTGGATCCATCTGGGGCTCTCCCCTCATTCAATGACCACACACATTGCTTGTTTAGTCTCCACTCCTTTGGGCTCCATTTCTTTTTTTCTATGTCACTGCCACACCCCTGATTCAGGAACCTGTTACCTCACATTAAAGCTGGAATATATCCTCCACCTGTTCCCACAAGCCAGTGTTGTTTTTTTCTGTTAATCCTTACCCTAGAGTATTTTTTCCACTGATTTTAGAGAGAGTGGAAGGGAGAGGGAGAGACACAGAGAGAGAAACATCACTGTGAGACACATCGACTGGTTGCCTCCCCCCACACACCCTGACCAGGGTTGGAGATTGAACCTACAACTGAGGTACGTGCCCTTGACCAGAATAAACCCGCAGGCTGAAACTCTAACCACTGAGCCAAACTGGCTAGTGCAAGCCAGTGTGTTTTTAACCCATCCTGATCCATCAGGTGCAAGCTAGTGCCTTAGTCTAGAAGTCACAAATTGGAGGCCAATGGGCTGTGCCAACAAGAGGACATATTAGGTACAGAGAGGTGAGAGTTTTTTCTTTTACTTTTTTTTTTTTAATAGGGGTCAGCATTTGCATATATAAATACTGGAAGACCTAGCAGTGCTGGGTTTGCATTCTTGGGTGTCAACATGTCTCTGGAGCTAGGAAAGGCATCCCCTTCCAGGTGGCTGCCCCCTCCAGTTTGTCCAGACCCTGCCACCCCCTGCTGCGTCACCTGGCCCACGCCACACACGAATGTTGCCTATGCATTGTCTAAAGGCACTCGTGTCGCAGGTCCTACATTAGTCCTCTCACATTTCTTTTCAAGGAACTTAAGTTCGTATGTTCTGCACAAACTATTAGGTCAGGAGGCTGTAGAGAAGCTTCTTCGTGCCTTAGTGAGCCACAGATAGCCCTCATCTTGGCTTCCCTTTCTGTAGAATAGGCTGCCATCTTAGTCTCTGGGGTACCATGAGAAGTGAAGAAGTGCATTTCTTTAATGCTTTGAGCTCCTTGGAGAGCAGGTAACATAAAAATTCAAGGTGTTATTATTAGAGAGTAAGAACTTTTGTTATAAGCTAATTAAACTCACACCTCACCACTTTACACACAAGGAAGAGGCAGCATGACAGTGTGACATGCTGAGCAGGACGAGTTCTGCATGCACGCACAAGACAGCTGCCTCTGCTGCCACCGCCTCGCCGTGGTGTGTGTGAATCTGCCTCCTGCTCCCACCTCTCTTCCAGCCGACAAAGTGGGAGAGGCTGATGGAGCTCTGGGCTCTGCACACGGCATTGACTGTTCTCTGTGTTAAGAAGTTGTCAAGATGAGGTCCGGTGAATGACAACTTGGTAAGGCAGCCCACAAAGTTTCCCTGCATACCACCCTTAAGACACACCTGCAAGACACACTTAAGAAAACATATTTCTTTTGCGATGGCTTTAGCAGTCCCTTGGGGGTGGACATTGTCATTCTCTACCCAGAGGCTGTTGGCAGGGATGGCTCCAGGACCCATGAGGGCCAAACAAGGGACAGTGGGCGCCAGAGCTGTTGATCCTGTTGCCCTGTCTTAGAGGACTTTTGCGGAGAAACACCATTTTCCCTGCTTTTCCAGAGCCAAATAAGAGCCTATCCATGGAAGGTAAACGAGCTGTCACTGAGGAGAGAGAAGTGGAAATTCATGGTTCTCTTGTGAGGCAGAGACATCTGTGTTATTGCACCCTAAGCCAATAGTTTTTAAAACAAAGTCATAAAACAAGCTACTGTATATAAGAGAGGTAGAAGCCAGACAGGGCTCCCTCTACTCTGTGTGGAATTTGGAAAGAAACAAATCTAAAAAAAGACTGGGATGAAGATGACCAACGACAGGATACAGGCCTTGGGTGGCATTTGGAGCCAAGTGCTGTTTCTTCCCTCTGAGGGAAGGGGCCCTGTGTGCGCTGCAGGACAGAGGCACACCCATGCCGGAGAAAGCACAGAGGGACAGGACTCCCCATCTGACAGGGGCAGAAGGCCTGCACTGTGATGTTGGCAGACCAAGCACCCCTCCACACGGCCATTTCTTCATCTGAAATGGCCGTGTGGAGGGGTGCTTGAGGGGGACAGAAAAGACACAAGGCTCCGTGTTTTCCTTGGCATAAGCCCAAGAAAGCGCCCCTCAACTGGCAGGTGTGCTCCTGGAAATTCAATCACCACACATACCTGTGCTGAGCATCCTGCACACACTGGCTTTCACAAACATCAACCCACTGAATTTCTAAAATCACTCGAGATGCAGGTCAAATGGAATCAATCACTGTTCTCCTTTTCAGATGAAGAAATGGCCGTGTGGAGGGGTGCTTGGTCTGCCAACATCACAGTGCAGGCCTTCTGCCCTTGCTGGGCTGTTTCTCCTGTCTGCCCTGCTCCCTTCATCTCTCACAGGCTCCCCCTCAAAATGCTCCCTCAGGAGCCAGGCCCACAGGAACCAAGGCTCAGGCTCTGCATGATTCTAGAGTCCAGTGGCCTGGGATCGAGTCCTCACTCTGCTGTGTGAACTTGGGCCAGGACTTCATCTCTCTGTGCCTCAATTTCCCCCTGTCAAATGGGGATCAGAATGGTAACTGCCCCACAGGATTGTTGTAGCATTGTAGCATGTAAAATATTTAGAAAGGTGCCTGGCATGATGTTAACACTATGTAATATTAATACGTATTTTCTTAGGTTGTGTGGCTCTTTCTAGATCATTTGTACACATTTATTCACATGTAAATATATTCAGTATGTTTTGTTTGGTTAAGAAATATTAGGATGAACCATCTTCTATGAATCATTCTGCAACTCACTTTCACTCTAATAATCCATTAGCTTCACTATTTCCCCCTGCAACCTCTTGCACACTGGACCTGAGGCCGCGTCCACAGAACCATTGAGTTGGGAGTCCAGGCAGCATGGGCTCGCCCCCCTGCTCTGTGGGTCCACACTGGTCCTGCCTGCAGTATGATGCTGCACAGTTGTACATCTGATTCAGTCCTGTTCTGGCCCCAGGTGCCTGTCATGCTGCAAAATGGCCTGGTGCCATAGGCACTGCACTTTCCTCAAATGAAGTTCATTTTATTATTATTTTTAAATATATTTTTATTGATTTCAGAGAAGAAGGGAGAGAGAGAGAGAGAGAGATAGAAACATCAATGATAAGAGAGAATAATTGATTGGCTGCCTCATGCACACCCCCTACTGGGGATCAAGTCCGCAACCCGGGCATATGCCCTTGATGGAATCAACCCAGGACCCTTCAGTCCGCAGGCCGACGCTGTATCCACTGAGCCAAACAAGCTAGGGCTGAGTTCATTTTAAATGCACAAAGGCACAGAACAATTTGGAGGAGACTTAGTCCATCTCTGTGTATGTATATGCCTGTGTATGTGTGCACATGTGCATGCAAAAAATCACACTGGAATGCCTTAGCTCCTGCATCAGGGCACATGCGGACTAAGTATGTGGGAGCACAGCCACCCACAATGGTGACTGCTCTGTTTTTCAGAATAAAAAAATACCCCTGGTTATTGGCAAACAGCCGCCACCTCTTCCACTTAACATCTCTTATCCTCAATTCCTTACCTTACCTGATGATACAATAGGTCCACAGACAAAATGTTTGAGGAGTGGCAGAGACAGAATGGATCGCAGATGGAACCCCAGCCAGCAGCTCAGTGCTGCTCCAGAGAAGACATGCAAAAAGGACAGTGGCAACATTCAACTCTGCACTTAGCTGCTTCTCATTAGCAAGCTCTCTGGTGGAAGCCTCACAGCCACTCTCTGGCTCTGAGGCTTTGTCATCCCACCCACAGCAGCCTGTGTTAGTCAATAATAACAGCTTATTAAAAAATAGCGGCACCAACTTGTTTGCACTGTTATTATCAGTGCCTGGCTTCTACCCCCAGAGGCTTGGAGAAGGTGTGCGACCTACTTCCTCCAGAGCAGTCCTTGCAGAACCTGTTTCCAGATCTGAGGAAGGCAGGCACGTCCTTAGCAAACGCTCACAGTGTAATTGCCAGGCAGCTATGGTCTGCTGCAGTAAAATACAGCCATTGGCGGCACGGCGGGTTCATTAGTCAATAAAGCACTGCCACGCGTTTTATTGAATTGTAACCCTATTTTGCCCTGACGCGGACCTTGTGGAGCTTCCACCTCCATATAAATCTGAGTGATTCATTCAGCATTCAAAGTCGGCTACAAGGAGGATTTGGTCCAATTCCAATGCAACCTTGCTCCATTTGCTATCTCTATTATTATCTGCCTTTGCCCCCTTCTTGTTAGTGGGGGCATTTTGATAAAAGTGCACATCGGAAATAAATCAGGGAGTGAGTGGCAGGATGTACATGAAGAGCTTTCCTATGGGCCACGTGACCCATTTATGCATAAACTGAGGCTGCCCCGACATGGCCCACGGAGGCCCAGGCCTGCTGAGGGAACCAGCGGGCAATCTCTCAACTGCCCTGTGTCCAGCCAACCCACTGGCACCTTTAAAGAAGCTTCTTGTCCCTCTAACATCTGATTCGAAATGAATTTCACGTGGTCTCATTGTGAAAGCTGTTTATATAGGGACCAAAATTCAGTCCTATCACTATAATCCCTATCCTCAAAGTCAGCTGCATACTAAAAGTAAAAATAATAAAGTAACACTCAATTTTATTCCTTCCATATCTATTCAAAGTATCACAAATAACTTGCTAATTTAAAAAACCACATCCTGTTTGTATGCAACATTCTCATATGGTTGGGTCTGGGACAATCTAAGCAAGAAGGTGGATTTAAAAATTGCAAGGAGTGAGAAACAGAAAAAAGATTTATAAAATATTTTGAAAACTGATGAAAAACATCCCTTTGGCTTTTAGAACATGTTATTTTAAAAGAGTAGGAAATGTGAAACTTATTACCAGAAACTGGGGTCTATGATCTACTATTTTTTTAAAAACTGGCAGCAAATAGGGAGAAATAATTAAAAATTAAGGCACACCCCAAACAGAATAAGATAGGACTACAGAGGAATTTTGGAATTCCAACACCAAGTATGTGCTCTGACTTTCCTGACCAGGTAGAAAAACATTGAGTGCATCCTTTCACCCCTTCCTGTGGGAGAGCCAGGACTTTCACACGGAGCCCCACAATCACATTTGGCTTTTCAACTACATTAGTGGCATGTTTTTCCCCTCAGGGTGGCTCTCTGTGCAGCATCAGTGGGGAAGCATCAGCCCAGGGAGCACGGTTACAGGGTTGGCTCACAGTTTCCTGTTCTCCAGACGGCTGGCAGTTCAGCGAAGTGAATTTGGGGAGCATGTGGGCAAAACACAGAAGATATTTTTCTCTGGCTGGTGAGGCTGTAAGAGTCCATTTCAGCAGCAGGAGACCCCCATCCACTGCCAAGGTGAGGCTGAGGGTTTTAAGGGGGCCAAACAAAGCCAGTACAGCAGGGCAGACAGAGGCACTGAACACAAGGAAACATGGACTTGACCATGGTTTCAGAACATGGTCTATATAGTCCTGCCCACCAGACCTCAAGAAACAAGCCCTATTTGCAGGCAGCCAGGGCAGGAGCATGTCCCTTCCTCTGCCTCTCTCTCTGCCTCTGCCATGCGCAGCCCTGATGCTCATAACTAAAAAAACAAGTTCATAATTTAATTTGGGGAGATTGGTTGGCAAATGCTCATTAAACAATTGGGTCTTTGGAAACCCTATCTTTAGATTTTTTTAAAATTGACCTATTATTTTGCTGGCTCTGGCTGCCAGAACCCCCACCGCAAACAAGGAGATCCTTGCTACCTGGACTTCCTTTGATGAATAGTTTTAATTAAAAAATTCTGTACCATAAGTATTTTAATGTTACAAACATACCAAAGGTATGCAGTCATAAATTTAAAAACACATTTAAATTAATCTATAAATATGCTGCAAAATTGACAGGGTATATTTAAGCAGGGGTATGTGGCATAGTGAGCTAATGATGACAATTAAGAATCATGTAAAATAAATGAAAATCAATACTCAGAACAGTTTGGGAAAAAAGAAAAAAGGGAAGAACTAAAACAACATGTAGTTTGTCCATTAGGGGAAAAATTAGGAGCTGCTTGTAGGCCTGAAATGTCAGCTGTAGTGAAGGAAGGGCGGCTGGTAGCATTCTTTCCTCATCGTCATGGATCATAAAACTCCTGGGAGCCCAGGAGGGGCCAGCCTGGTGGTCTGGGAGGAGGATGGCGGTTTTAATTTCCTGAATAAAAGCCATACCGTGCCAGGTATATGTCTAAAAGACACCATCAAAAATCCTTGAGCTACCTGCCAGGTGCTGACATGTGGACACTTATTTTTTGCACTAATGATTTGTTTGCTGCACCAGGACAGGCTGTGGGGGATGCTCATGTCCCCAGAGGCAGGAGGCTTTGGGGCTGTGACAATCAGCTCTCATACCTGTGCTGTGGGCGTTATGTACCCTCCCCTAAACGGGACAAAATGCTTGAGGGACCTGTGTGTGCCTTGCTGCAGTTAGCACCTTCTGTGTATGCAGCTCCCAGTACTATGCAGCGTGCCTGGCTCAGCAGACCAGGAAGTGTGCTCTAACCTTCATCACCACATTCACAGAAAAGACAACTCTGCGTCCTTCAATCAGGCATTTCCCTCTAATTAAGGCATATTCACTTTCCCCCCTAATTAGGTATTCTTTGTTGCATAATGTTTGCTCTAATCTTTCGGAATCTTTCTCAATATCCAGTCATTACAGGCTCCCCTCGAATTCAACCAGAGCATATTATTTTTTCTGCTAATTATATCCTCATTTACAGAATGGTGCCTCTTCTGATTGGTTCTGTGTACCAGTTGCTATGACTTCATTAGTCAGGTCTCCTGACCCTGTTATTTCTTGTGACAGGACTTGCTCCTCCTGTCCTATGGCTCCAGATCCCTGGGTCACTTCTCAAGGACTGAAAGTGTGTCAAACACACAGCTTTGGGGTGGGATCACTGCTGCAGTCACTAATTACGCCACAAGGCCACCATGAACATCACCACCACTGGGGAGACCTTCTCTCCTCCTCTTTTTTTAAATGAATGTTTTAAAGGTGTCATTAACAGGTTAGTTTCATGTGTTTTTTTAAATGCACCTGATTTTTTTTTTTTAAGCTACAAGTGTTTTCCCTGCTCCGGCTCCCAAAGAAACCATGGTTCATGTACAAAACTTCAGGACCTTTTGTATTGTGTGGGGCTACCACTGTGTGAGGCCAGAACTCAGGCTTCACCTCCATTAATCTAAAAAATATTGAATTTTAAAATATTAGTGTTGTTAGTAGAATTTTCTAATTCCAGGCATACACAAATAAAATAAGAAAAACAAGCAAATTTAAAAAATATATGATGACATAAAACTATAAAATTATAGTTGTAAAAAAATAACAAAATAAAGGTCTCTGGGCAACCACATTTAAAAAAAGAGTTTCACTGATTAGACAAGATATGTATATTAATAGATAATTGAAATGAATGAAGTACATTTGCATACCAATGCTAGCTTTTTAATAAGCAGAGTAGGGAAATGGAACTTGAAATTTTGGGGGTACCACAGGCAGTGTGTTTTGATCCCCACATTCAGATTCTAGGCCATTGGGATAACCCAGTTTCCTGGAATCAGAGACCTGAGAAGAATCAAGCCTGCAGAGTTTAAATGCAAGTTAGTTAATATGAAAAATGCTGTATCTAGTTGTTTGCAAAATTACTTTTGTTGATTAAAAGGCTCTTCAGAACTTCCGGCTGGTGAAAGGGTTTTAAATTGTCTAATGGTGATTGTGATTGCTATGCAGAAAAAAGGCAGTGCAAAGCAAACCATTCTATCACTGAATCTTTGTTAAGCAGGCCTTGAAAGTGTCTGACAGCATAATTAATCTTGTGATATGAACAAAGAAACCAACTCAATAGTATTGAAGATGCTTATTAAAAATACTAAATACCTTCTTCCACTTAAAAACCTTTTGAAATAGTGAGGGAAGTGGCATTACCTTTTTGTTTTTGCAGCATTTTCCACTAAAATTGATACTAGGGTCTTCAGCACAGCAGCAAGACTGTGCAGCATACAAAAATAAGAATTAGTTGAGGAAAAAAAAAAAAACCACACGATTACCGACCAGGGAGCATGGCTGGACTCACCAACCTAGCAGCTGCAGGCTCTGACAACACCTCGGGCAGTGATTCCAGTTGCCAAAGTTGAGGCAGAATTAATGGTTGGCAATGCTCCTTTGGTAACAAAAACCTAAAATAGGGGGCCTTCCTTGAAACTGCTCTTTTCAGGATTTCAAGTGAGGACTGTACTTTGTGATTCTAAAGAGCTTCAAAGATGCAGGGCATATTTTGTTATTTGGGGTTCCTTTTTGTTAGGGCAGAGCTTGGGATCCAGTTATCAGGTCTTTCTGGGTCCCTCGGGAAAGTCAGCTCTATCTACACCCTGGAAAAAATGACTGATGCCCCAAGGAGCCACCAACACTATTTCTAACCTGTGCTGGCAGCAGAGTGGGTCACTGCGGGGAGGGACAGGGGCCTTAGGTGGGGCTTGAGGGATGGTTTCCCCTTACTTGCTGAAATTTTTACCTGGGATGAGTCATTGACTAAAGAGAACACTGATATGTGACACATTTGCAGTTGGCAATTGCTGTGCAACTAAACACTATACATTTCAATGCATATGCAAGCATTCATTTAGCTCACACATCTGTGGATGGCTTGGAGATTGTCTGATCTGGCTGAGCCTGCTTCTGCATCTGCAAGTCAGCTGGACTCCACTGACCTTGGCTAGACCTAACTGGGGTCACTCAGCTCTGCAAGTCTGTCATCTTCACTAGCCTAAATATGTTCTTGTTATGGCGGTGGCAGGAAAGCAAGAGGGCAAGTGGAGCATGCGGGAGGCTCCTAAGGCCTAGCTGTATAACAGGGGTGAGTGCCATGGAGCACCAAGGTACAGTCATTGGAACAGAAGCTTTTGCAAAGGGGGGTCAGACAGGGACTGAAGAGAGACATTAATGCACTGGTATGTAGCATGCTTACATCCTGCACTTACTGGCTAAAGAAAGTTATAATTCAAACTCTTTTGCAAACTAAGAGTAAAAGGCAATTTCTTTCCCTTAGTATAGAGGAAAATAAATTTGAATGACCTATTAGTTTCTCGTGAAGCCAGCAAAATCAGAGGAGCGATAAGTAAGAAGAGTACGTATGGAAACATGTGCAGTCAGTATGTTCCTCTACCAAACAAAGACACAAAAAGAAACATCAACAGGAAAAAAACATTTTTGTTAATAAGAAAGTTCGACAAGATGTCTGGATAGAACACCAAACTTCAAAAATCAATAGCTTTTTTTGTTTGTTTGTTTTTACCAATTATAACCAACCAGGAATTACAATTTAAAAAGAAGCTATAGAAAACCTAGAACATATTCGCCAATGATACATCTGATAAGAGGTTAATATCCAAAGCTTATAAAAACTCATACAACCTAACACCAAAAACCCCCACAATCTGATTAAAAATAGGTGGAGGACCTGAATAGACATTTCTCCAGAGAGGACATACAGATGACCACTAGACATATGAAAAGAGGCTCATTGTCACTAATCATCAGAGAAATGAAATTTAAAACCACAATGAGATAGCACCTCACACCTGTCAGAATGGTTATCACCAATAAATCAACAAACAAGTGTTGATGAAGATGTGGAGGAAAAGGAACACTCACCCTCTTACACTGTTGGTGGGAATGCAGATTGGTACAGCCACTATGGAAAATAGTATGGAAGATATGTACACATATAATTCCTTAATAAAAAATTGAAAAAAAAATAAAAAAATAAAGAAATAGGAAAAAAAAAAAAGAAGAAAATAGTATGGAGGTTTCTCAAAAATTTAACAATCCCACTTCTAAAGAAAACAAAAACACTAACTCAAAAAGTATATTACTCACATGTTCATTTAATGTTATTTACTATAGCTAAGACATGGAAACAATCTAAGAATATCAATAGACAAGTTAATAAAAATGGTGATATATATATATATATATATATAAATATATATATATATAATTACTCAACCATAAAAAAAGAATAAAATCTTACCATTTGGGACAACATGGATGGACTTAGAGGCTATTTTGCTAAGTGAAATAGGTTGGACAGAAAAATAAAAATATTATATGATCTCATTTACATATGGAATCTAAAAAACAAAATAAACAGAAAGAGACTAATAAATACAGAGAACAAACTGATGATTGCTAGATGGGAAAGAGTTGGAGGATAGGTGAAAAAGGTAAAGGGGTTAAGAAGTACAAATTGGTAGTTACCAAACAGTCACAGGGATGTAAAGTACAGCACAGGGAATATATGTGTGTGTGTGTGTGTGTGTGTGTGTGTGTGTGTGTGTGTGTATATATATATATATATATATATATATACACACTTGGTATATTAGGCATACACACACACACACACACACACACACACACACACACACACATATACACATGCCTAATATACCAGTGTCCCCTTGGGAATTCAACCGACTGGGAGTTTGATCACTATGACGTGTGCTGACCACCAGGGGGTGGCGCAGAATGAAGGAAGACCCTGGCCGGCAGCCTCTAGGGACCCTACCTTAGCATGAATTTTGTGCACTGGGCCTCTAGTATAGTCAATAATATTGTAATAACTATATATGATGCCAGGTGGATTCGGGGGAATCACTTTGTAAGTTATATAAATTTGTAACCACTATGCTGTACACCTGAAACTAATATAATATTGAATGTCAACTATAATTGAAAAATAAAACAAAAAAATAAAATGTGGAAATGTATAGGAATTCAAAGCAATGATTTCATGTCTTAACATGCATATATATTAAAATACTTTCACAATAACCACAGTATACACTCATTGAGATCATAGACTAACAAACAGATAGCATTAAATGCACTACAGTGTTGCCTATGGAGGTGAGCGAATGGGCTTAAAAGGGAATGAACTGACAAAAGAGGAGTCTTGTTTTGATCAATGGTGGGAATATGCTGTAAATCGAGGATTACGATGAACTCAACCCTCTGCATGGAGTCCCAGAAGAAGAAAAAGAAGTCATGGTGGTGTCAGAAACGTCTAACCATTATGTAGGTCAATCTCTACATCATTTCACGTACCCACACCAGGCTCTCCTGGGTGTGGTCCAGCTGGTGTATCTATTTTCTGGGGAAGCAGGACTAGGAATTATTTTCCAGATGTTTTGGGCTCATGTTTTCATATTTGAATCTAATTAAGGGTTTGTAAGGACCATGAAAAAAAAAAAGGTTTAAGTTCTTTCTTCACCCTGTGGAGTGGGTTTGAAGAGAATTCAAGCATGGAGTTTAAAAGACACTGCTAGTGGAAATTAGGCATGGATGGAGAAAATCAGGAATTGGGCGCGGGCGGAGGGAGGCAGGCCTGGAGGGAACACAAGTGAAAGTACCCTTTACAACAGGGAGAAACAACATAAAAGAAATACTTAAGTATTTTTAAACTGTGAAGCTGCCAAAGAGAATGTGAGGCAGAATGTATACAGTCCACATGGGGAAATGTTTTTTATAGAAAAATCCAGTTTCTAGGATATTCTTACCACAGGGTTGGGAAGCAGGAAATAGATTCAGAACAATGGTTTTGTTAAACTTTTGATGCTAAGCAAGTCCAGCCCCAATCTAAAAGTCTGCTCTTGAGAGGAAGAAATACACACAAGATGTAACAGTCGGTGCTCTGTGTTCTTGTGCTGACAGCCACAGCCACGCTGTTACCTCAAACACGTCCTGCCCCTTTGGGGACCTTTGCTTGACCATTTGTAAAAGGAAAAGTCAACTTTTATTTTTCTCAGCTTTCCAGGCCTTGATGTAAGAGAGTTATGTAAGAAAGTGTTGATAAAATCTCTGCTCTGGCTGTCAGGGAGCTACAGGAAAACAGCCGAGCCCCATCCTATCAGCAACAAACTGATGGGCTTCTTGGCTTAGGAGGAGGGAGAAAGGAGTGAGACTGAGAGTCAAGGCAGGAGGAGAGAGAATAATAATTTAAGTGGAGTGGCTGGTAGTGTTGGCTGTAGTGTCAGCCATCTCACCACTCTAGTACAGCCTAGGGTTTAAAAATAAATATATTGTACTTTAAAATATTATTTGCCCTCTTAATGCAATCCAGGTACATCATCTACTGCTCAGCTGAGGTAGCAACTATTTACTAGCCCCACTGAAATTACTGAAATCTGACATATCTATACATGGGCATACAACTGGATGATTTAAGGTATTCTTAAGGGTAATTTTTACCAGACTTTTTAAAAACTTATATGTATTATTGGGCATATCTTACCTAATAATAGACAAACATGTAAATTGACCGTACCTCAGCTATGCCACCAGCCAATCAGGAGTGATATGCAAATTAACCCAACAAAGATGGTGGTTAATTTGCATACACAGGCTCTGAGTGATGGGGGCAGGTGGGACGCTTGTATTGTCGCCATGGCAACAACTCAGGTGTTCTGCCCCACTCCTTGTCTCTCAGGGCCTCTGGGCAGTGTGGGAAGGCGGGGCTGGAGCGGAAAGAGGCGGCTCCGGGGCCTGAAAGGAAAGGGGCTAGGCCGGAGTGGAAAGGTGGTGCAGGGAAAGGAAAGCCCATTCTAGCACGAATCTTCGTGCATCGGGCTTCTAGTGATACTATAATTGTTTCAGCACCTGATGCTCTTTTCTGTATAGGAACTCTTCCCCATTTATAAGACAGAGCCCATTCACCTTCAGAGAGGTTGAAGTGACAAGATACTGTCCCTGCTTCACTTGCAAGTAGTGCATGGGACATGAGTATTTGAATTACACCTTAATGAATCAAGTAAGTGGAGACTGTGTGGAGTCCATTCTGCAGAGGCACCAATAGCACAGCGACAACACCAGGGATAGATGTGTAGGTCTGTGGTGTTGGCAATATTGTCCATGATACCTGGGATCAGCAGTTGTGACCAATGTGACTATAAGGAGTGAGTCTTTTCCAGTCACACAATTCCTAAACCTATTTCTACAACCCTGGATATAAAGGTTACTCAAATTCCTTTTAGCCATTTTTTGGTCTTGAATTCATTTGATTTGATTTTTGATGGTTGGAGCTCAAAATCCTGATACGAACACAGGCAGACATTAGAAGTTAACACCCATGCAAGATGCAACACTACTTCTTTAAATGTTTGATTGAATTCATCAATGAAGCCATCTGGATTTGTATTTTTCATTATGAAAAGTTGTTTAAATACATTTTTGTTGTTGTTCATCTACATGGCTAATTTAAATTTTTATTTCTTCTTGTATCAATTTTGGTTTTATGTGTGTGTGTGTGTGTGTGTGTGTGTGTGTGTGTGTGTCATTTTTCTAAGATGTTGAAATTATTTACATTAAATTGTTCATAATATTCACATATTATCTTTTAAATGTCTGTAGGATCTGTATGATGCCCCCTCTTCCCTTTCTTTTATTGTTCATCTGTTTCTTTTCTTTTGTCTTGATCAGTCTATCTAGAGGTTTGTTGATTTTGTTCATCTAGCCAAAAAATAACTTTTGGTTTCATTTATTTTCTCTACAGTTTATATATTTCTATTTGTATAAATTTCTACTCTTTACTACTTCTTTCCTTCTACTTATTTGGAATTAATCTGTCTTTCTCTTCTAGTTTCTTAAGGCATAATCTTATATCCTTTATTTTAGACCCCTCACCCCCAAAATAAACAGTTAAGGCTATACCTTTCCTCTAAAGAAATGCTTTAGCTATATTTGATAAATTTGGTATGTTGTGTTTTCATATTCATTTAATTTAAACTATTTTGGATTTACTTTCCTGATTTCTTTGTTAATCCATGAGTTTCTCAGACATATTTTCCCCAAATATTTGGGAATTTTTCTGATATTTTATTAATGATTTCTATTACATTATAAATATACTAGAGGCCTGGTGCATGAAATTCGTGCATGGGTAGGGTCCATAGGCCTGACTGGCGATCAGGGCCGATTGGGGCCTTCCAGCTGCCGGCTGGGGCCTTCCTTAGTTCCACACCAACCCCTGGTGGTCAACACACGTCATAGCAACTGATCGAACTCCTGAGGGGACACTGCAACTTTGCATATTAGACTTTTATATAGATAGATTCCGTATGATTCTAGTGCCTTTAAGTGTATTCACACTTCTTTAATAGCTCAGCATATTTTCTGTCTTAGTAAATATTCTATGTGCCATTGAAAAGGTATTCTGTTGTGACTGGGTACAGTGTTCAATAAATGGCAATTAAGTCCCACTGATTAATGATGTTACTAAAGATTTCTATAAAATTATAAATTTTATACTTGTCCTAACAATTATTGAGAGAGGAGTCTAGAATCTTGCAAATGTAAAATTTTTCTTTCACTTTTGCATTGATGTCAGTTTAACTATTAGAGAGTGCATCCAAAAGCATCTGCAAATTAGCTTTAGGATATGTTCCTTCACATAAGGATATTTCTTTTTTTAACAATACAATTGTTTTTCTTGTCTTGGTTTTGCCATAGAAATTGATACTCCTTTTGCTAATTTAGATTTTAGATCAATTTCTAATTTTATTTAAGAGTAGCCTACTGCAGTCACATGTTCTCCTCTTTGTATTTGTAAAAGTATTTACAAAGAACCAGAGCCTGTAGTGATTATTAAAACATTGGAAAATACTAGTGGATGTTATGGGATAGTATTTAAATAATGTGACATTTGAATCACTTATCAAGATTAGCAGCACTACACAGGCACATGTGCCCAAAATGCAAATTGAAGGACTTACTTTTATTCAGAAGTTGTTCTTGAAGTAATAATAATTATTAATAAGATTATATACATAGCATATTTTATAGGATTTATGTAAAATATACTATGTATATAATCTTACTAATAATTATTCTATTTGTAAGAACAATTCACTGTTAGAAGAAGACAGGGCCACAAATACAAATTTACATCATGGAAACATCTATGCCTAAGACCAACTAATTAGACTGCAGTTGCTTCTCTCCTGCCTGATTATTCCGTTTTCTCTCAATGTGTATTTTAACCTCAGACTCTCTCTGCATGTCACTATTTCCTGTCCTTGCTTTGAAGTTTACATCAGTGGATACTTTAGAAGAAGTAATGTCTCTGTATTTATTTTTCAGCTTTAATTTGCACCCAAGATTTATCTGTTTTCAATTTTGCCAATTTCTTGACTGATATTTTTCAGTATTATAATTTGGAGGAATACATAAATTTCCCAAAAATGTAGGAAAGGAATTTTAACATAGAACATTAATGATATACTTGACTCTTACTTTTTTATCAAGTTTTACAATCTCTAGTTTTTAATTGATATGTTAGGCCAGTGGTTGGCAAACTCATTAGTCAACAGAATCAAATATCAACAGTACAACGATTGAAATTTCTTTTGAGAGCCAAATTTTTTAAACTTAAACTTCTTCTAACGCCACTTCTTCCAAATAGACTCGCCCAGGCCATGGTATTTTGTGGAAGAGCCACACTCAAGGGGCCAAAGAGCCGCATGTGGCTCGCGAGCCACACTTTGCTGACCATGGTGTTAGGCCATTTATATTTAATATAATTATTAATATGGTGAATTTAAGTCTACCAACTTGCTATTTGTTTTGTATCTCTTCCATATGTTGTTTAATTCTTTTTCTTCTTTTCCTACTTTCTTTTAAATCAATTGAGGTTTTTTTGTATTCCCTTTTATTTATACACTAGTGGCCTGGCGCATGAAATTTGTGCATGGGGGGAGGGAGGTTCCTTCAGCCCAGCCTGCACCCTCTCCAATCAGGGACCCCTTGGGAGATGTCCAACTGCCGGTTTCAAAAATCCCTCTTGCAATCTGGGACCACTGGCTCCTAACTGCTCACCTGCCTGCCTGCCTGATTGCCCCTAACCTCTCTACCTGCCTGCCTGATCACCCCTAACTGGTTATGTCTGCCTAATCACCCCTAACTTCCCTCCCCTGCAGGCCTGATCTCACCCCCAACTGCTCTCCCCTGCTGGTCTGATCTCACCCCAACTGCCCTCCCCTGCTGGCCTGACTGCCCCTAATCCCCTGCCGGCCTGATCTTTCCTCCAACTGCCCTTCCCTGCCGGCCTGGTCACCCCTAACTGCCTCTGCCTCAGTCCCCACCATCATGGCTTTGTCCGGAAGGAAGTTGGATGTCCAAAAGATGGCTGGTCGACCCGGTCTAATTAGCATATTACCCTTTTATTAGTATTGATAGATTATATAGGATAGGATTGCTTAAATGGTGCAGGGGGGGAAGCCTTTCTCATCAGGAGGAGATGCTCTTGGCAGACAAAAATAGACAATCCCTATATCTGGACTGATAGCCAGCCATATACACTATACTGCCAAACCGGTCAGTAAAAAATTGAACCGCTTTCTTACACCTTATACCAAATAGCTGTTGCCCTTAAAACCCCTTCTCAGCCCCCACCTTAGGTTCTGCCTTCGCAGTTCACCCAGATTAGGTTCTGTTTGGTCAGTTTCTATGCCAGTCAGCGTCAGAAGCTCCGCCTCCTAGGCAGGCACTGGCGCCTCACAGTTCACCCAGATTTGGTTCTGGTTGGTTGGTTTCTATGCCAGTCAGTGTCTCTGGGCCTATCTCTAGGCCTGATCAGAGAGGCGGGGCTGATCAACAGGCTGCTAGTGAGCGGGCTGAACTTCTGATCTCTCAAGGGGGGCGGGGGGGGGGGGGAGAGAGAGACACACACACAGAGAGAGAGAGAGAGAGAGAGATGCAGGGTTTGCTCTCTCTCTCTCTCTCTCTCTCTCTCTCTCTCTCTCTCTCTCTCTCTCTCTGCCTCACCAGCAGCTGCGGTAGCCGATGATCAGCCCCACCTCTCTCTCTCCCCGAGAGGTCAGCAGTTCAGCCTGCTCTCCAGTCCATGCCCACCAGAGCCTGCTGCGTGCACAGCCTGGCATTCAGTCGAGCAGTTGGTCATTACGGACCCTAGGGTTTCGTATATATTAGGATTGAACTTATTAGGTACACCTCTGTTCCATTTTTTAGTGATGGCAATGGTTTTCCAAGTGTATCTTTACCTCCTTTTAGACTACTTTCAAATTATATCATGCCATGTTATGTAAAATATAAGAACCTTAGAGTAGTATACTTCCACTTCCCTCTCCCATCTTCCCATCATTTGTGCTACTGTGACCATAGATTTTAATTCTAAGATATTATAATGTTAATCTATAGTATTAAAGATAGTATTAAAAAATACTATCTTTTCATTTTAAAAAATCCTATTGCCCTAGCCAGTTTTTCTCAGTGGTTAAAGCATCAACCCACAGACTGAAGGGTCTCGGGTTCAATTCTGGTAAGGCGCATGTGGGAGGCAACCAATTGATGTGTCTCTCTCACATTGATGTTTCTCTCTTTCTGTCTCTCCCCCTACTTCCCATTCTCTAAAAATCAATGGAAAAAAACTCTTCAGGTGAGGATTAACAACAAAAATCCTATTGTGTAATTTACTCATCTATTTTTGGTGCTCTCCATCCCTTTTTATAAATCTGACTTTCAATTTTGTGGTATTTTCCTTTTAGCTAAAAAACTTTAAACATGCCTTTGAGCATGCTGGTGCATTTGCATGGGTCCTGTGAATTACCCATAATCAGAGGGGTGGAGCTGGTATTCATGAGGAGGTGACCCGTGAAGTAACTGGGGAAAGCTTTTCTGAAGAGGTAACAAGTAACTGGATTTTGACAAAAAATAAAATAGAAAGTCATCTGTATGTGAGTACATATCTAAAGTGAAATAGTTTTACAGTTTAAAAAAACAACAAAAAACAAGCAGTGTGGTCCTGGGTTAATGTTGAATGGCCAGGAGCCTGGTGCAGAGCCTTCCAGTGACTATGAAGCTTATTGAAGATACTCTAGACACCATCTTGAGCTCTGCTTAAACAAAGGTGCTTGAACCAGATGAGTTTCTGTGACTTCAGGACCTTTTCTGGTCCTAGAGGTGGACTGAGAACCCCTGAAGAGGAGCACTCTTCACTACACATGAAAGGAGCTCGCCTGGCTCTGGCAGCGGGTGAGCAGTTCAGAGCAAGCGTAATAAACTCCCTTCGACAACATCTGATTTCCAACAGCTGGAGAACTTCTGAGGCACTGTGCTCTGAGTACAGCCACTGCCCACACAACATGTCACATACCAGAGACCCTCCCACTAGATCACTTGATGTGATCGAGATGAGGCTATAGTGGACTTCACAACTTTAGGATCTAGGAATGGAAGCCTTACCCAGCTCCACTTTGGGGCCATCCTCCACACAGTGAGATCATTCTACATTTGACTTTGAAGCCAGATTCTTGGGTCAGTTCCAACTTTTGCTTGCACCAAATAATTCCCTGAACTTTTCCCTCCTCTACCCATCCCTGCAGACATGTTCCCTAATGCCCTTCAACTTGTCCTTAATCCAGTAAACAAAACCTCAGTAACATATAAACATGATTTATAAAAACAAATCTTCCCCCAAATCTGCTTGGAAAAGCAGTTATAGAGCTGTAAGCAAAGATGAAGGACTGTGGTTAACAGGACCCATGTCTGCATGGGGAGGATGCAGTCTGGGTCTCTGCAGACTCTCCCTCGGAGGATGAGCACCAGATAGACTAAAGGTCCATCTGCACCCAGTGCTTCTTATGTGTCACACACCATGCCAAGTGCTTCCCACCACTCCACCCCACCCCCTTTACACCTGCATGTTATAGATGAGGAGACTGAGGTTTAAAAAGGCTAAGTAATGTATACAAGGTCACAGAGCCAGTGCATGGAAGAGCTGGGGCACAGACACCAGAAATGAGGAGAAAAACATTTGACTTGGATTACTAGAATCCATATAGACTGGCAAACTACACAGACAAAAATTTAGCCAAACAAAAACAAATCCTGGGCCTGATTTGTCTAACTAGGGTGTGTCCACTGATCTAGTTTCTTGGATTAGTATTAATTCTCTACTGTATTCTTTCTTGTGTAGGCACCACCTGTCCACCATGTAGTGATGTAGAGACTGAGAGGCACCATTCTAGATCAAAGGGAACAATAATTGGGAAACTTTTGGATTAGAGAGAGGCACAGCACCTCAGAGAGCCCCAGTAGGAGAGAATGCTCAGGCCGCCTACGTCATGTTCAGACAGGTTCTGGACCAAGCTGGGAGTTCCTCAAGGGCAGAATCAGTGTGTCCTTTGGGCGACTTTTGCGATGCTAATCAGAGCCCTTCCCCCTCTGAGTCCTCCAACAAATGAAATATCAGTGGGTGCATGGTGCTTGGTGGATTGCATCTAGAGCCAGTGCAAAGCTCCCTATCTTCCTTGGTCTAAGACTCTGGCCACTTACCCTGCCAGTTGCTGCCAAGTCAAGGCAGGATTTGCACCCACTGTTCCTGAGGGAAGAGACAGAGCCAAGTAAAGGGGTATATGCCACATGGCAGAGGAGCCAGAAGCACCTTTTCCCTGCAAGGAGAGCAGTCCCCAAAGGGAGAATCAGAGAAGACCACTGGGAACAGCAAACCTTTCACAGCTTAACCCACCACCCATGGACACCAGGTTCCTCCACCCTCCTCAGTAGGTAAGTCCCCTCTCTTCACATAGGAAGGATGGAATGAAGGAAAGGCGGCAGCTACTTTTCCAAAACTTCCAGGGCACAGTTGACATTCTTCTGGCCATCAGAGACATGAAGAATATGAAGTGATACCTTCCATGGTAGACTGCATTGTTACCTCCATCACAGCTCCTCGCATCCACACCCTTGCTGTGGACTCGTTATGGGTGGGGCGGGTGGATAATGCTTCCTAGGCTCTTGGCTCTGAGACTGGCTACAGAATCTGCCCCCAGGAATGGCATGTGCATGGAAATGGCAGTGTACCAGTCCCAAGAGCAGGCCAGGAGCGGCGTTCTTGAAGGTGGATGTCAGGTGGAAGACATCCTCAGAAAGCTGCATCCCCATGGGGATGGCGACAGCTTGAGCTTGGCGGGGAGTCCTGCTGCACTCCGAGGTGTGAAGGGGAGGCATGAACTGTGCATATGCTGTACCACACAGCTTTGCCTACTGCTGCTTATAGCTTCGCCATAGCTGTGAACGCCCTGCTCCTCTCCTTTTCACCCTTGAAGATGCGCGAACACACAGGATCAGGCTGCGTGAGGCAGAGCATTTCTCACATGGGAGGCAGAGGAGGATGTGGGGCTGATGGCTCTCCCCGCTGAGTGCATGGGTGCATGCTCAGGAATCTCAGAGCTGGTGGCTAAACAGCCACCCTTCCTCAAGCTGCCTTCCCACCACTGCAGTGTCGAGATGTTTGGTTTTGTTGAAGGTTTTTATCGGTACAGACTACAAAGGCAGAATTTCTTCTAAAGGAAGCACACATGAAGGATAGCTAATCAGAGGCTGCATATATTGAGAGACCACCAATCGCACTAAAGGAAACACAAATGTATGGCCTATGTATAGCTTACACCGTTTTAAGGCTGCTCCTAGGAAGGATTAGCATCTGCAGCCCCCAAACCATGAGTGTCCTTCTATCTTTTCAAGAGAGGACAGGAGCCTTAGAGATGCTCTTCTGACTCTGAGAGGAGGAGAGGGAGGGAGAAGAAAGGAGAGGGGAGGGGAGGGGAGGGGAAGGGGAGGGGAGGAGAGGGGAGGGGGAAAGAGTGGACAGTAGGGAGAGGAGTAATTCTTGTCAAAATCTTTTTAGTGCACAAAACTAATTCTGCTCATCTTGGATTTGGTGAGCTGGATAATATTCTGTGCACGGCTCCTAAATGAATTATTAAATGTCAACTCAAGATGGCTTAACTAAAATACTCAATTTAATAACCAAAAGAATCTAAGGTAACAATAACAATTTCACAGGTGCATGTAGAATTGTCTAGTCAAACCATTATAGACAAGCTTTTGGGGTTTTCACATAATCTCCCTCACATATCATCTTCTGTCACTAAATACCCACTCTGGAGAGCACGTTCCATTTCAATAAAGATCATCCCTTCAGTGCAAGCTTCGCTATTCAGATGGAGCCAGCAAACCTTTTTTTTTTTTTCTTTTCTAAAATATAAAGCTAAACAAGATCTCAGTCACAACCACCAAATCTTTATTAATGCATTCCTTGTGCTACTTCTGAATATTAATAAAAATTAATAATTAATTTTGCCTTTGGCATTGCAAGATATACTAGTTTTAATTAGTGTACTGTACTCCTATACAATTAAAAAATAATTGATGTCCACGCTTATTGGTGGTGTCTGTGATCTTCTTTTCTGTTGTTGTCAACAAAAGCCTTAAAAAACAAGCTCGAGAATGTAGTGCTGTCCACTTGATTTAAACACCCAAAGTAACAGGCAAATCTTTTATGATGAAACAGAACAGTTTTCTGTTTAAATTATACACAAGTATATTAACTAGAAAGAGAAAATTAAAAGCTGATGGCTACAAGGAATAATGGAAAGTCTATAAAAATGTTTTATCTATCAACAAATTTGCCTGGAAAATATCAATGGTTGGCGCCATCTCTCAGCTGCAACACAGAGAGGCCATCTTGGATTTGTTATGTTAATTCCATCAAGCATTTAATTCTGATATCCTCCTTAACCAGCTTTAGTTATTTAAATTCAGCATATCTTGTTATTCTTCTACTACATCATTTAACTGTGCCATGAACTACTTTATCATGGAATGCTGAAGAATCTCCCTGTGCTCTCCTCTTCCTCTCTTTCTTAACAATAAAGACTGTAGAACACAAGACAACATTTATGGTTAACAGGAGGAATAGTTTCCTTTGAAAACATTTGTATCAGAAATCTTGAACAGAGGGGGGTGGTTGTTTTGGAATAGAATAATTTAAATCCCACAATCCATGTGTTTCTTGGTTTTATTTTTTAGAACCAGGATTCTTATTTTTAAGAAATCTGTATTGAACAACCATAAATATACCTGTGATACCAAGAGGTGGTAGGTACACTAAGAGAACACTGACTTAGTAAAACACATGGCAGAGAAGAAGGGAGCCAAAAGAGGTCTGGATTTCACACTTTACCCATGAATCACTGGTTAGTGAGTATTTTTTAAGGCAGAAAGTCACAAATGGATCCAAATGATTTTTATCAGGTTAATAATCTTAATAGCAATTTTAAGTGAAAAAAATAATCTGTTCTAGAAATGTCGGCTTTGGTTTATTCTCCACAACAGTATTGCCTTCATAGTATTTACTGCAGTCTAAAATTACCTTGGTTATAAAATTACTGCTTGTTCATAATTTGTGTCTTGGCCCAGAGTCTCAGCCCTGTGCATGAGGTCAGGGGCTGTCATTACCCACAGCTGCATTCTTGGTGCCTAGCACAGAGCTGATACTCAACAAACATCTGTGGAATGAATGTATTAATTCTGATCTAACATATATTTTGTTTTTTCTTGAGTCTTCTGAATTTTCTTCTTCCATGTCCATCAAAGGTGAATGGATAAATAAGATGTGGTATAACCACATAATGATATATTATTCAGCAATAAAAAATAAACTACTTTCATGGACTGGCTTATTTCACTTAGCATGATGTTCTCCAATTCTGATACACACAATCACATGAATGAATCTTGAAATAACAGGTTATGCCATATGAGGCAGTCAGAAAGGAGTGATTCAATGCAGTGAGCTCTGGGGCAAGAGAGCTGCTATGGTGACAAATATCAAAACAGAGCATTGGTGGCCTCTGCGTTGAGTCGCGGGGAAGGGACATCGGGAACACTTTGGTGTGCTGGAAATGCACATCTTGACTGGGCTGGGGTTCCACGGATGCATACGTTTGCCAAGACTTACCAACTGCACATTTAAGATCTGTGCATTTGCAGTATATAAATTATGCTTTAATTTTTTAAAACTTTAGGAATACCTATTTCCTTTTTCTAGCCCATTGTCAAGTGAAGAAGGAAACTCCAAAAATGTGTCTAGTGGAGAGCTCTGGAATTCCTCCTCCCAATGTCAGTACCTCACCCCACAATTCCACCAGGTGGCCACGCAATGGAGTTGACATTACAGCCTCTCCATAATGCAGGCACGCCACCACCTGGCCTCCCAGTCTGGGTGGGGGTAGGTGGGCATGACCTGTCCCTCCGGTCTAATGCACATGTCAAGAAGGCAGGGTTTCTTTATCACAAGCACGCAGTTCTGGTGCAGAGAATTGCCTGACTCTTCTGACAGAAGCTGTGAATAACACTTAGCAACCCATGCAAATGCTGTGGTCTGTGTCTGTGTGCCCAGCTGGGCTGGTGATCAATTTTTACTTCTCAAATTGGGTCAATGAAAAAGGATGGAGCTTTCCATTCCTGTGATGTAACTCCTCGATGCGATCTAAATTCTATTAACACTGGGAAACCTGGAAATTCCAAAGAAAGCCTTTGGCTTCACTGGGACCACCTTTCAGAAAGGCCCATTGACCTACTTTCTTTTTAGACTTTCTTTTAATTAAAAGGCCCAAATTTCTTGGGCATTAATTGAAGATTAGCTTGAGAATTAAGCTGCAATGCATCACACAGGGAACAAGCCAGTGAAATGGTGAGCTGTTTCCTCTTCTAATCAGTATTTAACCATGTCTGAGGGTCTTCTTATCCTAGATACAATGATGCAGCTTCCTCACTCGGTTAGAAGGACCAAGATAAGTGAGAGGTCTCCTGATACTCTGCCTGGTGGAAGTGGCTATGGATTCGGCAGCCTTTGGATATTCTCTGTTGGCTTCTAAGAATTGCATCTCTCCATCTCTCCTCACCCTGACTTTGCTTTTCTTTAGTCATGTGACAAGTGAGTATTCGGGGCTCAAAGTCACACCTTGCTTTGCATTTCCTGTTGGGGTGCCCCGGGACTTATGGGAGTCTGAGCTACACCCAGTATCCCAGACATCCCAGAGTGAGTTCTACACCTGACCTGACAAATTTTTATTTAGTGTCCCTCATGCTCCCAGCCTAGGCCACAGGCAGAGGAGGTTGAAGGACACACAAAAAAAGCCCTCTGGCAGTGCAGGCACCTGAGAGTGACTTATCATGAAGGTAGCACATGAAAAATGTCAAAGGACGTAGCAAGATGTTGTGTTTGACCAGAGGAGGAACGTGACTCAGAAGTTCATGATGATCAAAGAGAGCATCTGGGAGCGAAACTCAGGCTGTGTCTTCATGGTGAGGACTCATTCAGGTGAAAGAGGATGTCCCAGGCTAAACAAAGAAAGAAATGTTGTTTGGTAAGAGAATAAGCACTGCTTTTGCAAAGTAGTTTTATTCCCCACTTACAGTTCAGACATTCCTATTCTAGATTCACAAGTTTGGCCATTTCATATATCCTGATCATGTACAGCCACTCAACAGGGACAAGGGACAAACCGATAACTGCGAGTGGCAAGAACCACCACACAGATCAGGGAAAGACAACCGTGGCTCTTGTTTGATCCTGGGCGGGTCAAAAGCTTCCTCTCTCGGTGGCATTGGGACTGTCCAGAGCATGAACGAGGCATTTTATGTGTAGGCCTTCAATAAAGGATTGCTGTGACTAACATTTTTCTAGAATGGAATCAAAATCATATTTAAAGTATACAAGCAACAGAAAATCACAGACTCAAGCAACCTGGCCCCTGCAGTCATCACACTACTTCATGGCCCTGCCCTGGCTCCCTGGTGATTCCTTATCTAGACCCCTGAGCTTCACCTGTCATCTCTCAGTGTTCAGTGCCATCTCCTGAGCCCATTTGGGCAGCAGCCAACTTTAAAGAAGTTTGTTTCAAAATGGACGCTGAGAACAGAAGCCCCCACTGCAATGCCAATCTCAACCAGTGGTGTGTCAGGACCTACAGGACCTGGGGAAGGAGGTGTGGCAAACTCAGCCTATGGCCCAGAACACCTGCCACGCTGAGTGCTCAGCCTTTCTCTGCTCCTCAGGTTCCTGTGCGGATTGTGGGGAGGGGATATGCGGGGAACTCATTCAGTGATGACATCAGGAGCCCTGAGACAATTTGCTTAACCTCCTACACCCATATTATATTATAAGCTATGGGAGGTCAGGGGCTGGCTGAGCCACAGTGCCTGGCATACAGCTACTGCTCAATAATATTAACTGGAAAATACATAGTCTTATCCAACAGATATGAAGGTCAAGTCCTCTCTTGAATCCAAAAGCCAAGCATAGCTTTCATGCCCCAGGGGGTTGAAGCCCTCTCAGATTCCTACTCTCCACCCCCAATCACCCAGCGAAGCTAAGAGTCCTCCTTTCTTCTGGATCCTGCCATCCTCTTACCCATATAGGTGGAACTGTGGTTGTTCACATAAGGATCTGTCCCCTCCACTAGCTCAGGGACTGCTGGGAAGCAGTGGGTAGCACTAGCAGCTATCAATGATGCTTATATAAAATCAGGCTTGTCATTTGGCAGCCCCACCTTCTAACAGAGTTCACATGATGGGCTTAAATCCTGATTTGCTACCATGAGCATGAAAGACCTGAATTATGTTTGCCAGCTATTCCAGAATGGTGCCCTTTGAGAAAGCAGCCAGGTGTTCATCATGCTAAAGGACTTCCTTCTGTAAACAAGAGAACACCCATAGCTGTGGAGAAGGGAGGCCTGGCAGGGCTGCTCGCTGATGGAGCCCACGCTGAGTCTGGCACACACTGTGCCTCTGTGGGCAACCCAGGGAGACCTCACGATGAGGCTGGCAGACAGCCTGGATGGGGTTGAACATTGCATGTGCTTGACTTTTTGTGTAACAGGCCAACATGACATGTCTAACCATACAAATGGAAGTTTTATGATGATAGGATCAGTTTTTACTGAGATATTTATGTGACAAGCTGACAGATATAAAACTACAAAGCTTGCTTTTATGCTCCCCATCCTTCCAGAGGGAAAAAAATAAATACTGAGATGATGGGTCACTTTGAAGAGAATTTATGATCTAAATTACTTAATACCTGGTAAACTTCTAGTCTGCATGATGATGTCTCTCTATGCTATTAAAGAGAAACTTCATTTCCCAATATTGCAATGGACCAATCCTGAAGAGGAATCAAATATTTTGCCTTCCCCTATCATGGGTAAAAATCCCTGGAGGAAGGGCATCCACCCAGCTGCACTGCACCAGCGTCTCCCCAGCCTGTGTGGCACAGCCTCACCCTGCCACACAACATTGGTCCATCCCTTGGGAGAAAAACTACATCCTGAAATGAGTGTGTGCTGAATGTCAGCAATAAAACACAGCATTCCCGTGCTGCTGCAGAGTACACAACATCAGACTGGGAAACAGAGCAGAGGATGGCTTCAGGACAAATCCCAGTAATGGGACAGTGGCCACCGCCAACGTCTCTCCTTCATTTCAGTCCACATGACAACTGAGAGTGCGGCCTTTACCTGTGAGTCTGAGATCAGCCCAGCTGGTGCCACTTTGCTGTCCAAGTGGGTGTGGAAGGTGATGCAGAGGATGCCGGTGGGGGCTGCTATTAGACATTAGCAGCCTGACAACTTGACCTTTCTCACTGACTCAGGTGCTCCTTGTTACCTACATTTGGGGTCATAACCCAGCCCCTGGGCCAAGAGCAGGAGTCACACAGTAGAAGTATCACTGTCCTCACCTATAGAGGATAAACCAGGGGCCCGCCCACCCTCGCTCCATCAGCAATTTGGAAGGCCCCATGAGTTCATGTGTGTGGTCTTTACCAGAGGGCTCCAGATAAATGTCTCCTTCCCAACCCTTACTCAATGTTGCAGAGTCCTGGAGGGCTGGTGCCTAAGACTGCACCTCCCAATGTCCACCCACCCTCTAATCCTGGCTGTCTGAATCTAGGAATGAGGGATGGACAAGGCTGCAAGAGCATATTTCTCTTTTTTGTACTTGTTTCTTTACAGCAGGGGTGGGGAACCTTTTTTCTGCCCAGGGCCATTTGGATATTTATAATATCATTAACAGCCATATACAATTATCAACTTAAAAATTATGTTGCTATGAAAAAAGCTCCTAAATTTATTGAATTTTGAGTCCAACTTGTGGTTGCCTTGGCAAGGCCAGACCAATAGACACAGTCTGCTGGCTGGATGTCCCCACCCTGCTTTAATGTGATGTCACTTCTTGGGGAACCATAGAGGGTCAGAGCTGGGTGGGAGCATTACAGATAGAGAAATGGGGTTCCAAAGCAGAGGCTCTTTTTGATGGCCACATGGCAAGGCAGTCACTAGAGCCAGGCTCTTTTGAAACCCAGGCTGGTGCCTTCCCGGGTGCTTCTTCCTGCCTTCTCCCACCTCTCTAGCATCCTGCCTCCTACTAGCACATTCTCAGAGTCTAATTTTTTCCAGGGTATTTGTGGGATTCTGCCCTTTCCCTGAAACATGTTGGTAGCCCAGGAGAAAGCATGAGTGGGTGTGAATGTGTATGCTAGTGTGCATGTGTGCACCAGTATGTGTGTGTATGTGTGGGTGTGCGCATGCACGCACGTGGTATCCAGCCCAAATTAAACTCTTTTACCATATTTTATCAGATCGATCTTCTGTGTACTCCTCAGCATTGTCTCATTTAAATAAAACTTCCATTTGTAACAATCCTATAAATAGAAAGCCCTATTGATCCAGGCCCCAACAGCACTCTGCACTTTGGTTCTCACTGAAGCCTGACTGGTTAATGTGAGGGCTACAATTTATTATGCGGCAGACACTAATACAGGGCAAGGCCATGCCATGTAGGGCTCTAAACACAGGTGTACTGAGCTCGGCCAAGCAAGGTCAATGGGGCCATGTTCAGGATCACAGAGTGCTCTTGATTTGCCATTTCATAACCTTTATGGAGGCCTCCCAGCCAGTCGTGTCTCAGCAGTCTCTCACCACATGGTTAAAGATGTCGGCCTCAGAGCACCCAAATGCTAGATTGTTTTATACTCAGAGGCCAAGCTGGGGCAAGTGTGAGTAGACTTGATAATTGTGTCTGGTCTACTGGAGATGTGGAATTGACCACTAAATGCCTACTGTGCATAGGACACGGTTATCTGTGAGTGGAATTTATTTCCGTCAGAAACTGTAGACTTAGGACCTGCATCCATTGCTTTGTTGATTGAGCCATTCACCATTACTTTCATCAGTCTGCTGGGCATTATTGATAATTTATAATCAAACTAGAGACCCAATGCATGAAGATTTGTGCACGAATAGGCCTTCCTTCCCCTGGCTGTCGGCACCGGCTTCCCTCCGGCCGCTGCCGCCACCCACCAGGGGCGTGCTCTGAGCTGTGCCGCGGCCACTTGGAGCGCACCGCCACCCCTGGTGTGTGTCCGCTGGGGCTGGGGGCAGCACGCAGTCCCCTCCCGCCCATCTACACGCGCAACTCCTCCTGAGCAGTCATGATGCAGCCTCCTCCTGAGCCAGTCGTGACACCCAGCTAATTTGCATATTACCTGTTTATTTAGAGAGATGATTTCTCCCAAATTCATGGAAACTAAGTCTGAATGAGATGTTGGTCTGATAATAAAGATAAGAGCATATATACAGGGTGTCCTAAAAAAAGGTATACACATTTTAACCGATGATAGCTAAATTTTGAAAATGAAATGTATTTTAATAAATACTGCCTTTATAATTATTCAAAGTGAGTGCATACATTTTTGGGGGGACACCCTATATATTCATGCACAAGAAATCTGGCTCAGAGGCCCTCTCTGCTTCACTGGCAGAAACCCCACAGACCCAACACCAAACCACCTCAGAACACAAGAGTGTATTTCCCAAAGCTGGGGTTATTCTGTTACAAATCACACATCGAATAGGGCAACTATATAATGCACATGAACTTCACTAAGCCTCACCCACTTCTCTTTCAGTGTAGTTCCTTCAGCCTGAAATGAAACACATGCTTTCATGTCTTCCTTACAGGCCTGGTCCCTGACTGCCTGTGAGCTTACATACACTTATACACACACACACAGCTACAAACATCAGTTTACACACACACACACACACACACACACACACACACACACACAAACACATACATGCATAGTGGGAACATAATTTTATGGTGCTAACACCATATCAGTCAACATAAGTACCAGCACGCTTTCTCTCCAAAGCATCAGTGAGGCTGGGAGAAACTAAGCTTCTGGATGCTCAGTATCATTTGGTTTCTCCAGGAAAAAGGATAAAACTTGAGTGGGTGCTTGTTCTAGATCCAAGTAATTAACAGTCTTATGCAGGTAGGTAGTTGTCCAGGAAAAAGAAACTTTACCAAAGGAGGAATTCCATTTGCTTTAGAGCTATTTGCAGGTATAAAGAATGGTTTTCCAGTTTCTACTGGTTCCATGATATTGAACACATCACTGGGCACAGGTTTGGGCCAGGGTCCTTGGCACAGAGAGCCGTGCTCACGCTCACATGGCATCTACACTCTCACACACACACGGTGTTCTCACTAAGAGCAAAGCTGAACTTGCTTATCTGTTACGCTGTAATACAGGTCTTAATAAAGTCTTTTTTACCGTTAAATTCTAATAACTTGGGATATAGGTAGGATAGAAACAATATCTAAGTGGCATTTAAAAGTAAATCCATTAAATTTTAGGGTACCTGCATTACATGGTTAGAACATTATCATTTAGATCCTGCAGGGGAAATGGCCACTTTAAGAGAGAAGGAAAATTGTGTACTTTGGAAAACACGATCCAAGTCTAATATCATTTGTGAGACGAGAACTCTCTGCTCATTACCAGGAAGATTGTTTTTATCCTACCCATAACTAAAGTTATTAAAGTTTGAGACTGTAAATGCTTAATGAGAAACTGAGGAATAAATGACAACAGCTAGGACCTGGACTAGTATTTATGGATGATAAACTTTAAATCACAATTGTGAGATAGTGCCCTGGCCTACATGGTACACCTCCCCCCCCCCACACACACACACACACCTTGTGAGTGTGAAATGACTACATGGTAAAATAATAAGTGGAGGACCATGCTAACCATGATGCTGTCCAATGGGGCGAGGCACTTCTACTTGTATTCAAGAATGGAGTTGACTCCAGCTAAAAGCCAGAGCAATATGATCCACTTCTCCCCACCTGCCCCGAAGTCATCCTCTGTCCATACCCTCCAAATAGTGGAGACCAGGATGTCCCTGCTTGGACAGAAAGAGTGGCAGCACCTTGCACACAAGAGAAGACATGGGAGGCATTCTGTCAGCTGGGAGGAGTGGACCACCCAAGCTGATGAGGGTTCAATTGGAACTCAGCATCTGCAAACTGAGACTAAAATGCCAATATGGTCAGCCAAGGATGGGCTGGCTGGCTTTCTGTTTCTTTAGTGGAGGCTGCTAGAGTTGTCAATTGAGCCCTCTGCCTTGGGCCAGGCTGCAACTTGGTGAAACTGTGAACTGAGTGGTGGTTTTCATGACATTACATGTGAGGGGTCACTTTCTGCTAGGACATTCATTATCCTCTTGGAGTCCTACCTAAAAGAACCCCCTGGATATTGCTGTAGATCAGTGGTTAGACTCTGCTGGGAGCTTTTTAAAAATACGGATGGCCAATAATATGAGCTCGAAGATTCTCATTTTATTAAACTAGTGGCCTGGTGCACAAAATTCATGCACTTTAAAAGGGAATTAATTAGAGAAAATATTTTAATATTGCTATTTGCCCTTTCTCTATAATAGAAGTGTCAGAGATGAAAGAAAATTAGTAAAATGTATATGAAAATTTCCCTCCTGTCAGAGTCTGGGGCACACCACGGAATCCAGAGTCAAGTCCCCGCCCACCTGCATGCGCTTCGAAATCACAGTAGACCCTGACCTGGCCAGTCCCACCCCCGTCAAGCCCCTCCAGGCAGGGGGCTCAGCCTCAGGTCCCCCATAAAGCTCCACCCGGTGGGGGGGTGCAGCCTCAGGTCCCTTGGCACAGCCTCAGGTCCCACAGCCTAGCACCGGGGCAGGGGGTGAGGCCTGAGGTCCCCCATCAAGACCCACTGGGCAGGGGGTGTGGCCTCAGGTCCCCGTCAAGCCCTGCTGGGTAGGGGGTGTGGCCTGAGGTCCCTCACCCCCAGCCAGGTGCCATGCAGCCTCAGGTCCCTGCTGTTCGGTCATGATCTTACTGCATCCTGGCTAATTTGCATATTCCCCTACTATTAGATAGATGGGAGTGAGGCCTGAGTACTCACATATAGCAAAGGCTCCTGAGAATACACCAAGGAGCTCTGGTGGGAAACCATAAACTGGGAGCCACTCCTGCCCTGAAAGATGGTCCCTGAGCCAGTCTCAGCCGGTGGGGAAGAAAGCACAGGGTGCCACAGCCCTGTCCTGGTGAAGCCCAGGGAGGAACTGTATTGCAGAGAAGGAATGGAAATGGGTGGGAATGGCAGCTGGACCTGAGAGGGTCTCTCAGAGTTCCTGTGGACCTCAGTGTGGCTCAGAGAGAGGGAGAATGGTTTCCCATGCCTGCAGAAAGAGGTAAAAGTTCTGAGCAGCCTTATAGTTCCATCCTGCATTTCCCACAGTCTCCGAGTAGAGACATGGAGCATGTGCTCTCTGCACTCCCAGTGGGCACAGGAGAGGAGGGAGGGCTGATGTCCAGGTGGGAAAGGGCTATAGGGGGTCCTGAGTGCTATCTGACTGTCATTCAGAAGGTAATGGGCATCTCTGACGGGTTTGGGGCCCAGGTGAGGAGTGTGCAGGGAACTGATTTAGGAATATTCCTCTGTAGGATGTGATTTGAGAAGACAGTAGAAAGGAGAGAGGCTGGCTAGGAGAGGGTGTCAGAGTACAAGAAAGAGGTGAAGTTTGTATCTTCTTATGAGGATCAAGAGCATCCCCTCAGAGTTGTTTCGGGGTTTATGATTTCTCACTGGTATCACTCAGTATGAAGGATACAAATGTGCTCAAAGGGGTTGCCAACTGTAGGATCCAAACTATTAATTTAAGGGTGTCATGCAACTTTAGAGAAGGCATTGTGAATGGTTGGTCCTGTGGCAAACTGGAGAATCCACATGGCAGGAGGTATTCCCATTCAAAACTATTAAAACACTGTCAACAGACACCACATCTCTCTGGGTACGTTTTGAGTTTTAACCCGAGAGCTCCTGTGGCTCCTACTTCTCCTTGATGGGGGGCACCATCCTCCACCCTGGGCTCTTCCATCTTGTTCTCTCCATTCCTTGTGGTGAAGTATGGTGTGGGGAAGCACCTGTATAAAGTGTAGGATTGGAGCAAGTGATAAGAGAGGCTTCGGACATAGATTGTCAACAGCCTCCACATACTATGGCTATAGATGGCCTGGGCACCAGGCAGCTCAAGACCAGTTTGGTGAGATTGCTCTATATCCTATGCCAGTCAGAAAACACAGACCCTCACCATCACCACAACCACCACCACCACCCACCCCTCTGTGGTCCTCTTTCTGCCCTGTTTTAAGCATACAGTTACCCACAGCTTCAAGGCTGGGAGAAAGTGGAGCAAGGAAATGGCTCTATTAGCCAAGTACTGAGGACTGACTTGCATCACTTTCCTTTCATTATGTAAGAATGTTGTACAAATCATTAGGTAAAATGTGATGTGACTCTTCCTTCAATTAAACACAATGACGGGAGCAAAGTCTACATTAGTGTGTAAATTCCCCTGGAGAGTATCTTCTCTGCACAGTGCAATGACTATTAGTTTTCCACCAAAATAAAGGTCACCAGACAGGAGCCTCTCCCACCCAAGCCTGACTTCCTTGGACATGCAGTGTAATCAGGCGAGATGTGTCACACTCAGGAAGGCAAAGGTACAATTATATTGAATATGCCTAGTGCACTGCAACCTGGCCCCTACTCTCCCAAGTGCCCAGATGTCATAGATCCCGGAGCTTGGCTCACAGAGTTCATCCTTTCTATTTGTCTTGATTTAAGGAAGAGGCAAATAGTCCCATGCCTGATCTGAGCCACTTGAGTATCAGAAGTTTCCTATGGATGGTATCACCTGCAGAGAACAGCAGAGAGTGTGAATCTTGATTCACTTACTCATGTGCAGGAATGCATCCTTCTTCATTTTTCTACAACTTAATGTCTAATTTAAGCCTTCATTACGTTGTGTGGCAAATTAATCTCAGATAACTCAAGGCTCTTGCCTGGGATTGGTCTAAATTCCAGGAAATTATGCAGAGAAAAGTGCCTGGGGGGAGACAGAAGGATTGAGCCCATGGTCCTCAGTCCATGCTGTCATCCACCAGTAGGAATATAGTCCTGCCTGGTCCTTAGTTATCCATCTGGCCTGTCACAGCTCTCAGCATCTCACTCATGTGAACAAGAAATAGGATCTGGGGAATTATAAGGATGAGATGCTCTGAGAAACTAAAAATCTTCCAAGACCATAAGCACCAAGTGTCTTTGAACTGAGCCAGCCCAGCATCCTACTTCTAGGAATACCCACTGATCTTCTCTGGGGACACAACCCTTCTCACCACTCAGTCCAGTTGACTTGGAAGGAACTGAATCCACATCCCAGCTCGTGGAGGAAAGTCGTGACATAGCCAACCAGCCCATTTCACTCCCCTAGCCAAACTGATGTGTTCAAAGATAAATCCTTCAGAATTGTCCACTGACAGTCTTCCTATGTTTGGAAGTACTGGGGAAGAAGCAGTGTGTTTGTGGCGGGGGGGAGTCATTAAGTTGGAAGGATGAAGCTGGGAATTGCTGGGGGCAATCTGGCACTATCTGGAGGGAATCTGCCTGAGAAGCAACGCAATATGGAGACTGGCAGAGTGGAGGGATGGAAGGAGACTGGTTCTATTGGCCTTGAGCTCCTGGTCCAGCTATACCTGAAGCCATCTGCACCGTCTACTTTTCAGTTACATGAACTGATAATTTGCCTTTCCTTTTCAGGCTAGTTTGAGCTGGGCTTCTGTGCAACCAGAATAATTTGAGTAGGACATTATGGATCTTAAAGTGAAAATCATTCCAGCTTAAGAAACCTAAGGGCAGGGCAGATCCAGGTATGTTGGGCTCTGAACTTGTATAATTTTAGCAGCTCTCTTTAAGAAAAAGAAGATCACATTACAAATACAGAGTGTCATAGGGCCATTTTATAATAGGAAAGGACACATGGAAATAGGGGCCCTGAAACTTAAGCTTCTTTAGCTCACTTGTAATTGGGAGGCCCAGGAAGTGGTCTGCATTGTTCTATAAAGCCTTTGATAAAAGCACATAATCTCCTTTAGGTCTCTGTTTCATCATCTAAGGCAGTGGTTCTCAACCTTTCTAATGCTTTGATCCTTTAATACAGTTCCTCATGTTGTGGTGACCCCCAACCATAAAATTATTTTCGTGGCTACTTCCTAACTGTAATTTTGCTACTGTTATGAATCATAATGTAAATATCTGTGTTTTCTGATGGTCTAAGGTGACCCTCACGACCCACAGATTGAGAACCGCTGCTGTAGAGCCTAAGACCATTGAAAAACACAAATATTTACATTATGATTCATTAACAGTAGCAAAATTACAGTTATGAAGTAGCAATGAAAATAATTTTATGGTTGGGGGTCACCACAACATGAGGAACTGTATTTTAAAGGGTCTCAGCATTAGAAAGGTTGAGAACCACTGATCCAAGGCAAGAGGATTAATCTAAGTTAAATCTCATTCCGCTTAAAAACACCATGTGTTTACAATCTTAATTGAAGAAATTATATCATTTAAAGTTAATTTTTTCAATATTTGCTTGGACAAAAATTTCTCTGTCTGTCTAGCACCTGCCTGGGTGATGTGATTTGTCTGGACCTCCGCATCTCTCTTTCCTATCTTCCTCCTGCAGGCCACTCCACTGCTCCACTCACACTGGCCCAAGCAATGGGCCAGAGATTCAGGACAGCCACGCATTTCCACCATCTTGGTGGGCATAGGACTGACCAGGAAAGGGAAGAGGCTGATTTGGGAAAATAATGCCAAGTTTCGTACTTTCTAAGTAAGTGTTTCTCTCTCAGCTGTCTGGGAAGAGAAGCTTTCTTTAAAAATGTTTTCATACAAAATTTCTAAAATGCTGAAAATACAATAAGATTAACAGTCCCTAGAGGCAATGGCTTAAATATTTTATCTTCTTAGATATCAGTTACACTGCACTTTCCTCCAAGGATCTAAAGTCTTTTAAATATAGCATCTAATTAATCCTCCTGTCATCTGTAGATGGAGCAGCATCATTACCCTGATTTCACAGGTGAGGACACAGACACTATGGGAGGGGGGTCCACAGACAGAAGCAGCAGCCTAATTCCAATTAGTAGAGACCCCAGCCACACCACTGGTAGTTGACCCAGTGGGGACATCATTCATAAAACCCCTTCAAAAGAGGCCACTCCTGACCTACACAACACACGACGTTCAGAGTACAGCAGACAGTCACCAAAGAGATACCAAGGAAGGTTAGAGACATCTCTGACCCAGATGCACAGACAAGGTCCCAGAGAGCAAATGACTCATCTCACCAAGAAATAAGCAATTCAGGATTCAGATGGCCACATCTCTAACAGATCTCCTAAGCTTTGAATTTTCACAAACGGGTTATTTTTAAACAACCCCTTTATTAAAAGAGTTGTTGGGCTAAAATGGCACCCTCCCCCCCAAAAAAAGCAGAAAACAATAATCATTAGCTTGTGTTTGCTCCACCTCCCACGTGCCAGGCAGCATGCCCCACAATGGTTATCTTTTATCTCTGACCCCCAGCCCTGAACTGTAACCATCACTGTTCTCACTTTAAGAGGCAGAGATGACACCTCAATGAGCTTAACTCATTGCTTCCAACTAGAGAGCAGGAGGACAGGAGAATTCTTCCCCCGGCTGCTCACTGCAGCTCCTCAGTTTCATTTTTCAAACCATTTGATTGTTTAGATGTAGCATTAAGCAATATGGCCCATCACTTCTGGTGACTCCTGCTGGATAAACCAGGAGATAGAAGCTAAGGAGAGACACTTCCCCCTCCTACCCACCCCACACCTCCAGGAGCACACCTTTCTCGCAGCCATCACCACAGTAACTGCAGGTGTAAGGGTTGCAGCACAGTGTTTTCAAAAGGAGCCGATTCAACTCAGAAGTCACCCAAAGGCTCTCTCATTGTCAAAATGCAGAACCCCTGTTCCTGCCTCCTTCCCAAATCCAGAGCACCAACCCCATAGTGTAAGCCCAGAGGATGTGCCAAAACATCAAATCCAAAATATCCTCCCTCTTGGCCCACATGACAGTGCTTCCAGGGAGAGAAACATAATGGAGATAAAGGGGAGGAAAGGGATCACAGAAAAAAAAGATGGAAGCAAGGGGCAAGGTTGTGTTTGTGTGTGTGTGTGTGTGTGTGTGTGTGTGTGTGTGTGTGTGTAGGGAGAGAGGGAGAGGATGGATGAGCATATGTCACAGACAGACCAGGAGCAACAAAGAAAGAAAGAAAAGGTCATCCAGGAGTGGAAGGAGAAAAAGAAAGAAAGAGAGAGAAAGATGGAAAGCAGGGAGTGGAGGAGAAAGATGAAAGAGAAGAGACTAGGAGAGAAAACCCAGCACTGAGACACGAGCCTCTGACCCAAGTTGTAAAATGACAAGGATTGAGTGAGCAGTTTTTAATACAGATAATATTGTCCATGTAGTCTATAAATATAAAATTAAATGCTGACCTCTCTGGTCCATGTCAAAAGTCCCAGCCAGTGTCAGCACATATTGTTTTTATTTGTTTCAAGAGAAAATAGATCAACAACATTAAGCTCCCAATGAACAGAGAATTGAATGAATTAAAAAGCAGAGCCATAAATCGCACTGGGTTTATTGGCACCGTGATAAACATGCCTAGGACTCCACGGGGAGTGGGGTCTGGAGTATTCTCAATACCCCGCAGCCTCCTCGCCACCAAGAAAGGAAAAGAGATATTAAGACTGGGCGCTCTTCTCCACTCTCACTGCCTCTATCCATCACCATATGACAAAGGCTCCAGCACACATTTCAAGAAATATTGAGAAGGAGGAGAACCTGGGAACAAGGCAATTTGGAGTAGCCCTGGGGATTCAGGGTGCCCCAGTGCCCCCCTCCACCAGCTACATTTGACAAGAGGAGTTGTTAGGGAAGGGAGAGCTGGGCCTGAAGTCCGAAGCATCCAGGAGGCCCTGGCCAGCCCGCCGCCCACCCTCCCGGCTCCCACTCTCCTAGGCCAGTTGGTTATTCACAGGAACAGCTGCTTGCCAACCAGGGAAATGCATTTATTTCCAGCTTAGGAATTCACACCATAACTTGGGCAGTTGCTAAATAAAGCATCATTCCTTTCACAAAGCCAATTTCGTGTGGACTTTTCAGCACTGACTTTATGATGAATCTGAACAATTCTTAATTATAGAGACAGAGCTGAGAACCAGCATTTACAGAGAGGAGACAAACTGTTCACAGGACTCACACTGTCTCTTGGCGTGGCCAGCTTGGCCCCCAGAAGCCACACAGAGGAGTCAGAGACACAGAATCTGCCTGCCATCCAAACACCACTCCTTTATTACCTGCCTCTAACCAGGCTGTAACTATGGAGGTTGAGAGTCAGGCAGAGCAGAGATAGAATAAATTGTTTTACTAGACTTTTTGATGACCCCTCAGCTGCCACCATCAGTTGAAAAAGGAAGACCCCAAGATTTGGGCAGAAGAATCTTATTTGAAAGAAGTACTAAAAGGCAACATAAATCAGACTGAAAATAACTTTCACTTATAAACAAAAGAAATGCTATACATTTATAAAGCAATGGTAAACAAATGGACTACATCATTAAAACTCAGAAATAATTACCTTTTAAAACAAATTTATAAAGCAATAAAGATTGCTTAGCTATTAAAATATTTTAGATAAGTAATTATTTTTACAAAGCTACTATTTGCTCTACAATTTCTACTGATACTGATACTTTAAGTCTGTCACTGATTGTGATAAAACTCGGTCAGATGACCACGCAGCTGGCTTGGCTCACGGACAACATTTTTTCACCATTACAGTTACATGACCTTAATTAGATGAGAGAGTCATCCTCTCTGATGTGGGAGTGTATGGGGGTGTGCGCTTTGGCACATCACTTAGGATTTTGTTCTTTCTTTATAATAAAAATAGTAATAAAGTGGCCAGCACATCCAGTGCTCATCACAGGTTTTCCCGATGTCCATGTAATTCACCCCCACAACACCCCTGCCAGGCAAATGTCAGTATTATGTCCAGGAAATGGAGGCACATAGAGGTTAGATAACCTGCCCAAGGTCACCCATAAATGGCAGAATGGATTCCAGCCCAGGCAGCCTAGCTATAGTCTCTGCTCTTGGACACTGTATACAGTCTTATTTCTTTCCTGGGTTCTGCCTAGCAGCAACCCAAGTCCCAACTCATACCATCTAAAAGGCCACATTCAATCTCAAAGGGATATCTGCACCCCTATGCTCACTGCAGCATTATTTGCAATATTCAAGATATGAAAAAAACAACCTAAGGATCTGTCGACAGATGAGTGAATAAAGAAAATGTGGCATAAAATATACAACAGGATATTATTCAGCCATAAAACAAAGAAATCCTGCCATTTGCAACAATGTGAATGAACCTGGGAGGGCATTATGCTCAGTGAAATAAGAGAAAGACAAATACTGCATGGGATCACTTGTATGTGTAATCTAAAAGGAGAAAAAAAAAGTTGAGCTCACAAAAACAGAAAGTAGAATGGTGGCTGCCAGGGGATGAGGGAGGAGAAATTGGGAGATATTGGTCAATGGTCACAAACTTTCAGTTATAAGCTGAATAACTTCTGGGGACTAGTTCATAATATTGTAACATACACTGAGTGGCCAGATTATGATGATCTCTGAACGCATAATAATCTGGCCACTCAGTGTATATCCTATATAATAAAAGGCTAATATGCAAATTGTCCCCTTGACCAGGAGTTCGACCAGCAGGCAGGCCGACCAACCGCCCATGTCCCCTCCCCCTGGCTAGGCTGGCCGGACCCCACCCATGCACGAATTCATGTAGCAGGCCTATACACACACACACACACACACACACACACACACACACACACACTGAGTGGCCAGATTATTATGCATTCAGAGATCATAATAATCTGGCCACTCAGTGTATACTCAATTTGCTAAGAGAGTAGGTAAGTGTTCTCACCACCTAAAAAAAAAAAAAAGTAACTATGTGACGTGATGGATTTGCTAGTCAACTTGATTGTGGTCATCATTTCACAACATGCACGTATATCAGAGCATCACGTTGTACCCTTTAACTATATACAACTGTACTTGTCAATCATACCGCAATAAAGCTGGGGGGTAGTGGGAGACCACGTTTGTCCCTTGCAGTTCCCATGCAGTGTGGAGTTCCCAGGTCTGCCCTGAACAAGGCTCCAGTGTGGATTATGAAAGGATAACTACAGCTTGACTAACACTGGCCCCAATCTGGTCACCCAGAACTCTAGGGCCTGAAGACCCCCTAGTGTCTTTGGGTGTCCCCTTGTGGGTCTCACAGGAGCTCTCAAGCATATCAGACTTTCAAAGCCAGTCCTATGCAGCCCCTGTCCATACCCCTGCAGTGCCCTCAGGGTCAGAGCTCTGGGGGCAAATGGGAAGCAGTTCAGGCGCTCTTGCCTAATGGGTCATGGCAGGGAGGGCCCATGCTGTTTGTGCTTCAGTGTTCTCAGGAAACTGCCTTGGGTTTCTCTGCAGCCTCAGGGAATGGGGTGTGAAGAGGAACTGGCCTCCGTCCTAAGGATTCTCTTCTCTTGCTCCCCAGCTTCTACCTTCAGCCCAAACAAAAGACCTTCTGTGTAAACTAAGTCAAGCACATTCCTAAGCTGCCTAAGCAAGGACAACATTGTTTGTTGAAACATAAAGCAGGTTTACAAATGAAGAAAGAGAATGATGATGACCTGGCAATTAAAATGAGGACACACACATACCATGCTGGACGCAAGCAGTATCGATTCCAATGCAGCTAACATCCAGAAATAATTTCTGTTAATTTCTCTGCTTCTCAGAAAGAGACATTTCTAATTCAGATACAGTATTGCCAAGCTAAATGCCAAAACAATAGACTCAGACCTTCAAGATCCAATTTTTGTTTGTTAGGAAAATGCAAGTGATTTCCTTTGCAGGACTATGTTGAAAAGAATTTCAGGAAAGAGACTGCACCAGCATACACCCACTCAGCCTTCCAGACAGTGGATGCTTCTGCATTTGTTTGTTTAAAAGGTTTCCTATTTAGAAAGCAGAGGTCTTGTCTATGACGATTTAGATGAATTAGTGAGTTGACAATGATGAAGTTAATTAATTCAGGTGGTACAGAAACACCAACTGGGTAATTCAAGATGAAAAGAGTTCAGCACGTGTGAAAATAAAAGTATTAATCTCCTTTATCGCTCTGTTTTAAACAGAACTTTTATTAACATGTGCTAGAGAAGGAGGGGCAGAGGATAAAACATTCACATGTCAGCCGTTTTAAGGGAGACTGGCAGGGGGCTGCCCCCAAGATCTTCAGAGAGTGATGTTGACTTATTACTCACCATTAGGAAGGAGTGTTCGTTTCTCATTTGTCTGAGACAGAAAGCTTCTTCCACAATATTGAGAGCTAATATCTCCATGAAGAGTTGAGTTTTGGTTTCTAAATAACCAGGATTGGCTCTGTTTCTCACCTCCCACTTGAACACAAGAGATACCAAACACAAATCAGATGTCCTTGCCATAGCCAGTGTGGCTCAGTTGGTTGGGCGTCATTCCATGTACCAAAAGGTTGCTGGTTTGATTCCTAGTCAGGGCACATACTCAGGTTGTGGGCTCTATCCACAGTGGGGGATGTGTATGAAACAGCCAATCGATGTTTTGCTCTCAAACCAATGTTTCTCTCTCTCTCTCTCTCTCTCTCTCTCTCTCTCTCTCTCTCTCTCTTCTCTCTCTCTCTCTCCTCTCTCTCTTCTCTCTCTCTTCTCTCCCCCCTCCCTTGCTCTCTAAAAATCAATTTTTAAAATCTTTTTAAAAAATCAGATGTCCTTGGGGAGAAAGAATTGAAATACCCAAACAGCTGATGAATAACACGTGGCCCTCAAATGAGTCTATTTTGCTGATTTCTGAGGTTTTATTCAGAGGATTGACATCATATGAATTCAGCCTAATATTTTCATCCTCATTTCTAAAATGTTTATAACCCTTTCCAACCTAACAAAAGGCTGCACGTCCCCAAAATGAAGGGGTTCATTTTGAAGTTAATAACTTCCCACCTGCTATGAAGGGGTCTGCGCAGGTGCATTTCTTGATGCCCTGGGGGCATTTGTCTTCTTCCTAGTCACCAATGGAGACAAGACTCCCAGAGGCAGACAAGAGGTGACTGGTTCAGATATTGATCAACTCTTACTCACATAAAACCTTTAACCTCCCTCCAAGCATGATGGTCAAGCCAATGCCTGATATGCACACGTGGAAATAAACGGAAATATAAAATATCAGCATCCATGACAACATGGGCTATGATCTCATTTGATGCTCCACACAAAGCAGAGGGCAGCTCCGGGTAAGCTGAAAAAATTGTGCATTGGGGATACTGGTGCAACATAGCCTGCTGGATGATCAAGGGGATAGAGGCCCTGTCACCAATGCCCAAACCCACTGACAATGTGCACTACTTGGGGTTGGCCGGGAGAACTGGGAGGCACAGAAGATCAACACAGGAGGGAACATTGGCCATAACAATCATCACCATTTGCTAAGTGTGCCCTGCACTGGGGGTTCTGCACATATCCTCCCGCTGGGACCTCCTGGTTGTGCAGGTAACAAGGACCAGGGAGGATCCCATGGTAGAGCACTTTATACCCTCAAAACACCTTCCCATTCATGCCACAATTCCTCCACGTGGCAGTCTGAGAATCTGGCGAGGATGCAGGGAGCAGTTCCATCTCCCAGAGCTTTCCTTTAGTGCTATGTTCTCAAATAACAGAGGAACAAGATGTTAATTTACACTAAAGTGTTAATGATGTAGACAGAAGACTGAGTTACATGCCTCAGAGAACATATAATAACCATGGGATATTGGAGCATCATGAACTGTGTTGTCATATCTTGTCCCAGTTTCCCCTCTTCAGTAGTTGTGTGGCCTTGAACAGAACAAGTCCTTTAACCTCTTCTGGCCATAGTCTACTATTTTGTGAGATCAGGCTGGTAGCATCTACCTCTGCGGTCTGTCTGTGATATAGATGTTTATGAAGAGCTCAGTACAGAGCACCGAGTAAATGGCCAACACACTGTCGGTTTGAGGAGGCCTTCACTACACTTAGTGTCTGCAGATCCTGTACCTGCCAGGCCCATCCAGAACCTCACAATGGTCAGAACCCACTGCTCCTTCTCTTCACCTTTCTGCTCTGAAAGACTCTAGAACTTTCTGAAAGTGTCTTGCACTAGCACTTCACCCAGCATCTGGAGACCATGGGAGGCCCTGAAGGCAAGGTGAAGGCACTGGTACAGTGGAAGAGGACTAGGATGGAGTCGTGGCTGGTCACCTGCCTCCAGGTCCCTGGATATGTGTGTGCAAACTCACACGTTCCCACAGGCTGCTAAAAGGCATGCATGAGAATACAATACCTAAGTATCCCCATTTATGCCTTGATTTTCTTGCCTACCTGGACTCTGGGCATCTCATACCAAGTCTATTTTTCACATCCGACATCAACCTACAGCTCTAGGCTGCTCAGAAATAGTGGGTATGTACCAGTTAGCTTTTGCTACATAACAAGCTACCTTCAAATGTTGTGGCTTCAACAACAACCTAGCTCACCATTCTGAGTCAGCAATGTGTGCTGGGCTGAGTTGGGCAGTTCTTTTGGACTTGGCTAGTCTCACTCTTGTGTCTACAGTTAGCTGCTGGTCACCCGGAGGATGGCTAATCTAAGATGATGTAGCTTGTGGGTGTGCTATGCTTCCTGGTCTCACCCTCCAGTGGGCTGGCCAGGGCCTGTTGACATGAGGTTCACAGTGTCTAAAAGAAACAGCAGAGCAGAGGCAAGCACAGCCTCTTGAGGCCTAGGCTCAGACATGCACAGTTTTTGTTTTGGTTTGGTTTTATTCTTTGCTTCTGCTGCATTCTATAAACACAGTAAGTCATATGACCAGCTCAGATTCATGAGATGTAGAGACTTCACTTCTTGATGGAAAGAATGGCAAATTCACATTGCAGAGATACAGAGAAGGCAATACTTATGGCCATTTTTGCAAATAATTAATTACAGGATATAAAGAGCCCTAGAAAAGGCTGGGTCTAGAGAATTATTTAGAATCCATCTGAACAGGGCAGGCCTGGCTTTCCCACACTCCACCCCACATCCTCCACCCCTTTGTTGCTGCAGTAACACTGGTGTTTCCCTAAAATATGAGAAAACCATTTTGCTCTGTTATGTTTTTCACTGACAGTTGAGAATATTTTTTACCCATTTATGGGTGCAAATTAATGAGATGACAACAGACTGAAACCAATGACAACTGCTAATCTGTAAGCAAAAACAAGGGATGAGGAGCCGAGAGCAGTACAGCTGTTTTATTTTAATTGAGGAATGATTTTATGTTAGAAACACTCAATATTCATAGCAAATTAAAAATAATGAAGTGAATTGATACCAATGATATTTTTTTTGCTTACTATCCCTTTGTAAATCTATTTTTTCACACAAATTGACAGGCCTAATTGATACATATGCTATTATTCCTCATTAGTAGGCTGAATAAAATAATTCTTGATTAAATTTATTGCAATTTACCAATCCAGCATAATGTTTGCAAGCTATAAAAGTCAATCAACAGGAAACCAGGGGGAAGCTAATGACATTATTACATTTTATATAACGCATAAGTGGTCTCCATGCCCTGGCAAAGGGAAGACCATCTGAAGGCCCACAAATGGACAACACACCATGAAGAGGGAGGTCTGACCCTGTGCCAGCATTCACAGACATCAGCAAGAGCTTCAAGGCCCCCTCTCCCTGTGTAGCTGGCCTGGGGTCGAACCATCCCTGCCCTCCTGGCCTGTGCCCATCCTTAAGCAGGCCTTCAGCCTCAATGACTATGATGTACAGTGACCTCCAGGGGCCTGAAGCTGACAATGAAACCTGTCACCCACACCCATCCCACCCCAGCAGGATATCAGAAGGGAGGCTGCCTAGAGAGATGATGAGAGAACAAAACTACAACCTGGCCCCCAAGAGCTTGTCTGCTTCAGGTCACCCATCCTGGGGCACCCAAGTCAGAGGAGGTACAGAGTTCAACTGGTTTTCAATGAAATAAGATTTTAATGGAGCATCTGACTCTCCATTGTCTTAGGTACCACACAGCGATAATATTTAATGTCATGTCCGGCTCGATGGTTGTGTTCTGTTAGGCTCAACAGCAGTGTTTTTGTTTTTTGTTGTTTTTTTTAAAGAAGAAGAATTCTTTGCCAATCTCGACAAACTTGGAAATTGCACATCAATCCCTGGTGTCTATGTTCCCCTTGAGGAAGAGGGATATCTGGTCCCTTCTGTATAGAACTGAGTCAAAGCTACCCCCTTTGGGTTAACTTGGAAAACCAGTAACAACAGTGAGGTTCTCCACCACCACCACCCCGCCTCCTGCCTGCCCAGCACTTCTCCATCCATGACTGACACAAACATCCTGTTCTGCACTTTTACCATCACTCTCTGCTTCCCTATTGAAGCTATTGAGCATCTCACTCTCCATAACTCCTTCCACCTCTGTAAACACAGCCCTAATGTGTCTCATTCCCCAGGGTCCTGCTCTCCAGGCAATGAGCTATGAATATTCCCTCTCTACCAAGGTCATGATGATGAAGAAACGTCTTCTGGATTACTGAATTCTCCACCTAGAGCAGTGCTCTGACAGGGAGAGAGACAAGAATAGTTAGGAACATAGGAGGTACTCAGTAAGTGGTTTTAGACTTGGGTCCTACAACTACTTCCTGATCATCTCCTGTAATTCCTTTTCACTCTTAGCAATAAATAATTATTTGGGAGGTTGAAGAGAGATTTAAATGTGCCTCAAGGTCCCTTCTCCTTTGACCCTGAGATTCTGGGATTCTGCAAGGCATGGGGAGAACAAAAAACATCTCAGTGGGGGAACCACGCAAGGCAACTCCCTGGGGACAGAGAGTTGCTCCTAGACACAAGCCACCATGGGTACAACCAAATGCAGTTAAGACAGAGTGAGGCAAGGTCTCAAAGCAAGGAGGGGCATTCTGCTGGGGAATTCCCAAGTAAAACCTGGAAGAATGCTACTTTCTCTTCTCTGCAAGGGCCTTGAATGCTGCTGGAGTTGTGCAAATATGTGCCTAGTACCCCAAATCTCTCTTTATGCTCCATACTGAGAATCTAACTTCTGACAGATACTTCCACCTATAAATTCCACAAGAACAGATACACAGACACAGCTTACTACTTTCCATCTCCAAACCTCCCCCTCCTCCTCATTCCCAGTGCCAGGAGAGGGTTCAACTATATATACTCAAACCACAAACTCGGGAAACATGTCCAACTTTCCCCTGCCTCATATCCCGTCTTTCATAACACCCTTCGTATTCACTGAGTTAGTCTTCTCTCATCCTATGCCACTGATGCAGTCCACCACAGTCTCTTATTCATGTGCACCATCCATGCGTGCAGGTAACCACATCCAGCAAAATGCCTGACACACAATAACAACAACAATAACAGTATAGTTCTTTCTATTCAACACTTAGGTCCTGCCACCTGTGCAAATGTATTTTGTGCATAATCTCACCTGACAATTCTTTGGGGTGAATATCATTATTATTGTCATTTATACATGAGGAGAATGAGGCTCAGAGGACCATGCCAAGATCCCACAGCTAGGAAATCCCAGAGCTGGGATTGAAAACTAGGTCTGCTCCATCTGATTCCAGGGCCTGGCTTCTGCATCCACAGGCTGTGTTGCCTCTGTGGGAGATTGGTGTGTATCTGTAGATTAACCAGATGGATCACCAGCAACCTCTGGTTCATCTCCTGGACACCAGCTGTGCTCCTTCCAAGTCTTCATGCGGTAGCCACCAGGGTCAGTCCTCAAGCATAATCTGTTGTTGTCACCTCTGCTTAAAATCTTCAATGGTACCCAACTCCTAAACCTACCCTGAAACGTTTAGCTCCTTTCTCCTACTGCATTCTCACCTCCCTTTACTCTTCTGTCAGTCGTATGATCTATGCAGAGTTCCTGGAACAATGCTCCATGATTGCACATGCCAACCCCTCTGTCCAGAACACCAGGCCTGAAGCTCTCAGCCTAGACACTGCTTCCTCCTGCCCCATCCTGTCAGCGTAGTCAAGGCGCCTGTCTTCTGTGTCCCCATTTCACTCTGCACTTAGGCCGCAGGACTGCCATGGCAGGTACTTTTCCCTCTGCTCCATTAACCTGTCAGTTCCTTGAGGCACAACAGGCGTGTGTCTTCTCTAGACCCCACTGGCTGGCACAGTGGCCAGCATGTAAATGTCAGTGTCTGACAGCAAGGCCTCTTTGTCTTAAAGCATTGATTCAATAAAGTTATTAGTGAACAAAGACAGACAACATACAGCATAAGTGGGGCTGCAGGAATCCATGACCAAAAAACACTCGTGAAACATGATGAGACAACATGTTGACAACTGGAGGAGTGACTTCACACTTTGGTGTATGTCAGAACCACCTGGTGGGCTTATAAAAGCACAGATTGCTGGCCCTGCCCCCACAGCTTCCAATTCAGCAGATCTGGGGGGAGGGAGGTGGACTAAAAATCACTGGTCAGTCTCCAGGTGATGCTGTTGCTGGGCCAGGAGGCATATGATGAGAGCCACCCTTCTAGGAGATTCTGAAAAAGCCCAGTAAAGAACAGGAACACCCAATCAGACTAGGTTGAAGTGCAAAAAGAGAAATAAAGCACAAGCTTCTTGTCTTGTCCGGGTTCTGTCTGAAGTTTGTAATTCACTAAACTCTAATATAAACTGCTCTCTGAACAAGAATGTTTTGGGGCAGCCACACTAGTCCAATGCCACATTCATGTGAATTACAGCCTCTCACTGAGGAAATCCTGGCTTCCCACAGACATGCTGGTCCATTCAGCACCTGGTACTGGATGCCCAGCACCCAGGCACAGAGCACAGGTGCTGTGAGAGGCCCCATATGTGGTGTTCACCACACAATCCAGGCCGGACTCCTCCTCACTCATAGGAGCCGCTTAAGACAAACCAATGGCATCCTGTAGACATCGTGAGCATGGAGGAAACAAACAGATTAATCTCTGAAATTTGATACCCGTTCCAGACACAAGTAGCAACACACTTAGCGACAAAACTGTCAAAATATGTTCCACAGCCTCATTGGCAAGAGATCTGGACACACAAATGAAATTCAGCAAAACCACATCAGTTGCCAAAGTGGGAGGTTTGACAGCATATTCGGGAATTCATTTAGATCAAAACAGGAACATGTCCAAAGGAGTGAGCGTCACCATAAATTATTATGGAATGATTAAAAATAATTAGTCAGTGATTTCAAAATATCACATGTATTTTTCAGGGGTATTGAGGAGACATGTTATATGACGTGGGATTTTGTTTTTACATTGAGGTTTTCTATATTTTTTCTAACTTCTCTTCAGCTTTTTAAAAACAAGGGCCACAGATGTAATAATAATACTCCACCATGCAAATCATTGTGGCTTAAAAGAATATGTTTTTAGGCAACAGGCTTCCTTTGTAAATATTCTAATGGAAGAGAGATGCATGTTCCTTTCCTGGCCTCGTTGGCAGGATTGGTCTCTAGTTGCTGTTTCTGAGTTAGAGTCTGGGATCAAGGGCATTGGAGGAGTTACATTTCCAAAGGTCTCTTGTGTGGCTGGACCAGCCCTGACTGCTGAGGCTCAGAAGAGGTGGGGGCATGCCCCAGCTCACATAGGATTCTGACCTCCCAGCTCCGGATGCTGTCTTCAGTCAAAAAACACCTGGAACCAAAAGGCTCCTGTGGCCTTTCTAAAGAAACCTCCTTCCAGAGACAGCTTCAGGGAGCATCTGCTTCTGGTGCTCCTGTCATGCATGAGAAGAACTCTTGTCCAGGCAACAGATGAAGATCGCCTGGGCTCTGCTCCTTTTGCCAACCCCAGTGTCTCTGGTCAGATCAGAGCTGGGCAATGCTCCCTCAAGCATTAGAATCCTGGAAGGCAGACATGGAGAGACCTAATCTCCTCACATTTCAGAGGGACAGTGAGAGCCAAGCTCTTCCATCCTCATAGAACAAGAGAAAATTCTATAACCAGAGTATATGGAACGCACTAGGCCACAGGATCAGACTAAAACTCCAGCCACACCTCACTGCCCCATCTGTCCCCATCTGCCCCTGCAGCCTGGCTGTCCCCATTTTTTCCACTTCCTCTTCAAGAGTTTAGAAATCTTGCTAAGTAAGGGGTATTAACTTTTAAGTTGTCATAAAACCAAATAATTATATTTATCAATTTGTTATAATTACAGAGCATGGCTAAGCATATGCATGAGTTAGTATAAAAAGCCAGCATGTGCACCTGCTGGGAGAGCACTTTCCAAAATGTAATGTGAGGAAAATATTTTAATTCCATTTCCCTGTTCTAAAATCCCACTTGGAAAAGAAAAATAAATGAAGAAGAAGAAAAAGGAGGAGGATGAAGAAAAGGCAGAACTTCCAACATGGAACAGCCTTTACAGCTACGGCCTTTACACGATGCTCCTGAGCTATGTTCCCTGTCTCTGAGGAAGGCACCAGCATATAAAATGGTAGTGAATTTGCATTACTTCCAATCCATCATCCTCTGGGTGTGCAGGGAAAACCAGGGGACCCGCTGCAACAAAGCTCAGCCTTCGTGTTGACAGATTCTTATTTAAGTGACTATGAATACAACAATTCCACAAATAATTTGTCAAGTGTGTGGCTGAACTGGCTCTGAACCCTGATAAATACCCACTCTCCTCCCGCTACAGAAGCAGCATGTTTTGTGTGCGGACGCCACAGAGTAGGCATGAGGAGGTAACAATCGATGCAGCTGTATTTCTCTGTTTTGTGTTTAACCAAACCAAACCAACCATACAAACAGAAAGCCATCTTTGATGGTGACTTTTTCTCAGTGCACACTGAGCAACAAGGGGTCCTTTGCAAACCGCACTGATGGTTCCCTGCCCACAGAGTCTCTGCCTTTCTTCTTGAACACTCCAGTGGGGTCACCTTAAGTCTTGAGCTCCCCTGGCTGCTGGCCTGAGCAGTGCACCTGGCAGCTTGGAGCCCAGGCCTGAGCACCTGTGTTGGTGCAGCATGGAGGGCAGAACACAGGCTGTGCTGACCAACTTGTGGTTCAAGATGCACCTATAAGAAGGGGACACGTCCTGTGAACAAAACGTGAATCTAATCATCTTTGAAGACTGCAATATACACCTAAGTGTCTCTTGCAGATGTAATTTAGTATGCATTATTAATTTATTTTTCATAAAGCTCCCTGCTCCTGTGAGGGTAAGTGAGAACACAAGCCGCCCAGATGATCAGGCTCGTTTGTCAGGGAAAGGCAGGTGCAGGCATACCAACAATTTCCCTTACCAGAACGCCATCCAGGAGGATGTACTAGTAGACTCTTCTCAGGGAAAGAAGCCTCCTGCAAACTAGATATTCCAGATGTTTTACTGCAGTACCAACCTCCGATGGGGCATGAACACTTTGCACACAGATGCTGGACAGGCAGGCATGCAAGGATGTCTGAGTGTCAGTTACATGGGAACTTTGATTCTGGGACTATAATGCCTATGCAAATAATTAAGAAATAATTAACTCGTTTTCACATAAAATGCTAATTATTTATTGTTCATAAAGCAATCTAAATAGTGAAGAGGCTCATGCCATTGGGCCGTCATGATTTTCCAGTCACTAACTTAACCAGAATTTGCATTTTGGGACTCTAGCCAGTGACTTACATGCAGTCCTTAAGTCATTTTTCAAACACCCTGTCCTATCTTAATCTACTCATCATTAATCACATTTGGTCACTTTACATAGAGAACACTATTCAGATGGAAGATAAAAGAAATACATTAATAAAACTAAAGCAAGTTGGAATACTTCAAAACATAAGGTAAGGGATGAATATGGTTATCAGAGCAATTTATATACTGCACTTGGTGTTACTGTGAACTGCTGGAGCTCGGGCTTATTATTCAATGAGGACCTGGGCTTTAACCATACCTTCTCTCACTGCTCTGTACCAGAGCACGCATCTGAGATGGTCCTGGGAGCAGCTCTGCCGTCCTACAGGTGAAGTCTGGACACTTCTCTGACTCAGGTCACCTCTGCTGATTACTATGGGCTGGCCTAGTGAAGATACAGCCCCAGAAACACTCAGGGTGCCACTCTGGGGAAGGTTTCATCCTGACTCAGCACTGTCCCTCCAGTTTCCTTGGGAGGTCACTCTGGTCCCACTCAGTCAATGGCAGCAGTACCTCATTGCTCCATAATGTCTAGGACACATCCTCTAGGACATAGGGTCTGGTCCTCTGTGGGCTCCTGGACATCTGTGCAATGTCCCCTTCACGGGGCAAGGGCAGACCAAAATCATGGTGTGCTTCCCACACCAACAAAGGCAAAAAGAAGAGTGGGAACAGAGAGACTGGGAGAGGAAATTACGTCTCCAGCTATATTCTTTGCAGCCATCCCAACACATGATGTCCTGAGCCAGCTGGGGCAGGGCCTCACCTCCCAGCCCACACACTGCCCATGTTCCCCTGAGTGGTTCCCTGATGAGGGCCACCTTAGTGCATGTACTAGGCATGTACTAGGGCTGAACCAACAGGCTCCTATGAGAACTGGTTAAATAAGGATTCCCTTATTAGGTGGTGAGGGTGGGTGGTGGGAAGATTGGATTATGGGCTCTTTGGTAAACTGAGGGTCAAACTGACATCTTCAGAGGAGAATGGTCGAGCCCCTACTCAGCCATACAGCTAGAAGGGGAGATAATCACCCCTAAACCAGGTAGTGCTAATGCTGGGATCAGCTACACTTTGATAAGTATGTGAAGTTCAGTTTGGAGGCACCATGGAGCCCAAGAGACTTAACATATTCTGTATATTGGTGTCTTTGATGTACAATCAGCCATTTGAGTCCCTAAAACAAAATACTATAGCCTGGGTGGCTCTTATAAACAACAAACATTTATCTTTCGCAGTTCTGGAGGCTGGAAGTCCAAGATGAAGGTGCCGGCAGATTCAGTGCCTGGTGAGAGCTTTTTTCCTTGTTCATAGAAGGCTATTTTTTCCCTGTGTTCCCACATAGTGAAAGGGGAACTCTTTGTGGTCCCCTTTATAAGGACACATAAGGGCTCCACCCCCATGGCCTAAGCACCTCCCTAAATACCTTCACATTGGGGACTGTATTTTGACATATGAATTTTGACATATGAGATATAAACATTCAGTCGATAGCAATTCAAAACAAGACTGATGGGGTAAAGAGATTAACCAAAGGACTTGTATACATGCATATAAGCATAACCCATGGACACAGACAGTAGGGGGGTGAGGGCATGTGCTGGGGGGTGGGAATGGCTGGGGAGAAGTCAATGGGGAGAAAAGGAGACATGTGTAATACTTTAAACAATAAAGAATTAAAAGAAAATAAATGATTAAACTAGACACCATATTTTAAAAATCTTTTTTAAAAAAAAAGACTGATGGGGTAGACAGGAGTCAAGTAGAGAGAACTTTGAACATCTGACAAATGCTTTAAACTTATTTTGCAGAAATAATTAAAAGAAAAGTGATAAGCAGAGCACAATGTTTCAAGGTGCTTGGTGATCCTCAGCAAGGTCACCAGGACACAAAATTAGCTCTATGAGGACAGGGGCTGCATCTGTGCTTCATGTTTGTATTTCCAGCACCTACCACAGTGGCCGGCACATAGTAGGTCTACTATGTGACAGACCACTAAGGGGATGCTAAAGAAAACTAAGTACAGATGAGTGGTTTTAATGATGCAAAGCATACTCGATGACCCAAACTCAAGGGCTTGAATCCAGAAGTCTCTGACAGGCAGAAGAATCTGGAATAAATAGCTTGGATTGCTATCTGGTACCCTTGGGCCATAATATTTATTATTTTACTCATATCATGTTGTAGAGCTCTCTGACGTGCCAAGTGTTCTATGAGATGAAGCCATTGCCAGGCCTTGCTGGACGAGGAGGGGCCATCTGCCAGTGATGATGGTGGCTGGCAGGGGATGTCTCTCCAGGCAACTCGGGTGTGGGTGAGAGGGGTGTCCCTCCAACACAAAGTAGGTGAGGAAGGGCACAGGTTGGGCACATGGATGTAAGGGCCAGCACCATGCTGTCTCACACAGAGTGTGCCTACTAAAGCACAATGTGGGCATGCCAGCCATCTACAATCATACTTGTTAAGGAAATACAACTGTTGTGATATGAGAGGGATAAAGGATGGGGCAAGGTGAACACGTGATGGGTGAGGAGAAAGACAAAGGATCTGGGAAAAGAAGTCCAGTCCTGTGTGGGGCTGATGATCAGGCAGAACATATAGGCCCTCTCACTAGCCTTTGATGACCAGTGTCAATGTATCTCCTCTGTTCCTCAGGGAATAGTTTGAGGCCAATGGTCTAGACTCGGCCCTTGCCAAGGCACCAGCAGGACTGGGCCGGCAATGAGCCCACAAAGACTGCACACAGAGTACCACCTTAATAAAGAGTGAAGGGACAGGGGAATCAGTTACTTCCAAGGCATGTCCCTCTATATCTGACCTGCCATGCCACCAAAAGGAGATTTGCTTGCAATAGTGCCCTGTCCTCGACTTTGGAAATGATGGGTGTGTGATGCCAATGCACAATCACAACCAGGTTCACCTTCATTTATCAATTTGGGTGCAGGTCAAATAATAGTAAATTTATAGGTGTTTTTCAAGTTTTTTTCCCATGTAACAAAACTTCTGCCAAAGAAACTGGTTTTTGAAGTCCCAGTCAAAAAGTTGTAATGTTCTATCCACACATTAATGATTCCAAAATTCTCCATTATGAACAATATTTATCAAAAACAGCCCACTATCAGATGAAAGATGTGCCTTATCTTTTCTTGTCAACTAAAACATTATTCACTGAAAGTTTCTTTCATATCTGTTTCAGGGGTTTCAGTGTCATTTTAAATTGCAAATCAATCATCTATCCCACAGCCCTCGTTCTGGAGGGGAGATTAACGCTCTGGCTAAAATTGTTTACAAAGCCATTTGTAAACCTTCTGCTGATGCAGATGAGGAAAGTTTACCAGTTTAACATTGTTGATCCCAGAGAAAGCCTTAAGCAATGACTTCAGAGGGCAAAAAAAATTTGTTCATTTATCATTATTGTCATGGGCTTTCGCAAATGATAACAATTTGTCTTCATCCTATTTTTAGACAATGAGCCACAATAGAGTCCAGAAAGCCATTTTGCCAGATGGGAGAAGGTGCTTTCATTGCAAAATGTTGTCTTTTCTTTTCCTGCCCTATAAAATTGGCTTAAGTGAGAACCAAGGATATGTTTTAATGTCAGGATTCCCAGAAGACATAATGACATACAATAAAGGCATTGCCAGCCACAGGAAGGATGTGGTTCAAATGCACTGAATATGATTTTCAATCCTAAACAGTGACTTCGGGGATAAATAGAAATGCTGGAAAGATAGCTATGGATTTTAGCACGCTCTCATTCCTAATTAATATTCCCCCTTTTTAAACAAAACACTGCAATAGGAAGCCCAATTACTTCTCATTAAGATGAATAAAAATGTTAGAATAAGCTGGACATAAAATAAACATTTAAAGTGATATACAGTTAATTTCGCCTAGCTCTGAACAACTAATCAGGAGCTCTCTATGGAAGAGTAGATAAGAAAATCCAGTGTTCATTAGACATGTTCCAGGTTCTAGTGCATCCCATCAGGCTCCTGACTTGTTTCCTTCAACTGGTCTCAGGCAGCTTCCCCATGGGGAAAGGTACTCTTGCCTCTGTGTCTCTGACAGTCCTAGGCCCTTTAACTACCCCACCTTCCCTAAACAGCACCAAAGCACCCAGCTAAGTTCAGTAGGTGGCTCCCTGGCCTCTGTTGTCTGTGTGAGCCTATCACTAATAATCATCTCATGCTTCAACACAAAGAAATAGTTCACCTGTGCTTTCCCTCTATGAAGGACAATAAACAGATATGCCTTACAGAGACTCTACAGTAAAAAATCAGTATTAACGTCATCAGATGTGGTTCTTTTTGGGTGCAGGTGGAGGGAAAACATGAAACTTCATATTCTAGAAGTCTTTATCATTGAGCTGACATTTTAGCAAATACTGCTATTGACTCACTGGACACACGTTGGAAAAGTGAGAACATTACTGAGCATTAATGAGCCTGAAACATGTTCTGAAATAGCATACACGATGAGCGCACACACACAAACATGTGAGCAAGCATGCCTTAGAGAATCATGAGAGAAAGGATCTTGTTTGGGGAGCTGAAGGAGGTTGATACCACGGACTGTGTTTTTGGGGGGTGCACTGTAAGTAGGCTTTCAAGAAAGGCTGCCGCTGGCCCACTCTGCACAGAGCAGTGGCTGTGAGGAGTTGACAGCCTCCTTGACTGTGGCCTGCTGGAATTTAGCAACCTGGGGAACAGCCCAGTTTCTGCTTCTCTGCATGCTGTCTGAACTGCAGACCTCACCTGACAGAAAACTGCTTCTCCAGCAGCCGTTTTCTTAAAAGCAGACAAAGAAACACCTTTTCAGGGTGGTCTCCATGCTTCTTTGGACTTTGAATCCTAATCAGAGCCCATTCCACTACCTACAGTGCACACCTTGCCATCCTCCACATACTTCTGCTGCCCTTCCAGTCCTAGCCTGTCCCCTCTCAGGGACTTGCCCCAGCAGTCCCAATCCAATAACCCTCTTCCTTCAAGTGAAAGGCAACAGGAGCCCTCACCAAAATAGAATCATTAAGTTCCTGGATCAACCCTCACCTGAAACTAAGTACTTCTAGACTTTTCAATGAATTGAGTCAATAGAATCTCTTCATTGTTTAAGCCAGTTTGAGCTGGATTTATTTTCTATCAAAAGCATCTTGGCAGATAAATTTCCAATCCTTCCCCCTAGTCTCAGACTTCCTAAGAGAACTAAAAATGTGGATTAACTAACCCTATTTAACTTGAGCTCAGGAATCTTCATTCCAGCTACTCCTTATAAACCATAACATTAACATTAATGGAAGCAGATGTTGTTGTAATCTCTATGCAGAGAACCCATCCTCCTGCTTCAGGGTGTAATAAATAGATATGGGGAAATAGTTTACATCTGAATATATATTATATCCTATATAATAAAAGGGTAATATGCAAATCAACTGAACAGCGGAACGACAGGTCACTATGATGTGCACTGACCACCAGGGGGCAGACACTCAATGCAGGAGCTGCCCCCTGGTAGTCAGTGCGCTCCCACAGGGGGAGCGCCACTCAGCCAGAAGCTGGGCTCATGGCTCACAGCTGGTGAGCATAGCAGAGGTGGCAGGAGCCTCTCCTGCCTCCGCAGCAGTGCTAAGGATGTCCGACTGACGGCTTAGGCCTGTTCCCCAATGGCTCCCGTACTGCGAGAGGGCACAGGCAGGGACCCCCACCTCCCAAGTGCATGAATCTTGTGCACTGGGCCTCTATTGGTAATAACCGTTTAATGTAGCATAATTATAGATTTTGGCTGTTTTTGCCTGTCCTAAGCAGCCAAAGAAAAGGAGCAAGGGGAGATGTTAATTCCTACTTCGCAGTGGGTCTCTTAGCACTCTTCAAACCAAAATGAGGAATGAGAGAACTATGAAGTGGTTACAGAGCTTTAGTCGCGAAAACACAGGTGTGACCTTTCTATTTCTTTGGGAAGTAGTCTCTCGCAATTCACAAAAAGAGAGAGAATATATTTCCTTTAAAGGAGTGAAAAACAAGTTTAAAACACAATCGGTGTGTGTGTGTGTGTGTGTGTGTGTGTGTGTGTGTGTGTGTGTGTTAATATGAAAGCATGTAACTCCCTGGCTGACAATGCTCAGAATGATCTGGATGGAATAAAGTGGATGGTGGGTTGTGAAAGGCAAGAAATCAACGTTATAAGAAAGTGCTGGATAAAATATGGCTCCACAAGCGCCTGGCATGTTGTCTCCTAAACAGAACTATGATCGGCCAGTAACAACCACTGCAACTGTAGATATTGATTTGCTGCAGAGACATGGTCATGTGAAGTCTACAGCTCTATGGTCTATGCATATCTGATAATAACTATCAGTAAATTATATCTTTAGTAGTGCTCTGATGTCCACTTCCTACTTTTTTTGTATTCATAAAAATAGCATGCCCTTATAAAACTTACTATGTTTCAGACCCTATTCTCCACATTTTTTGTTTCTTAGCTCATTTAATCACATCACCTAATGTAATTTTCTATACCAAAGTGTGGCACATATTAGACACTGCAATGGCAATACCTCTTTCATTTGGGAGTAAGATACTAAAAATCATAATTAACAGAGTACAAACTGGTCTACTGTAATTTCTCACAGATCTAGGTGACATGAATTTCAAAAGTATTTTTACATTTTTATTCTCTGACAAATTTTTTCACGTACACACCCACACACACGCATGGTGGAAGAGCATGGCTTCTAAAAATCCATGCATCATTGTCTTTCTATAGTGTCCACTTCTATTCAGTCCTCCTGGTATCACTGTACTTCAAAGACAAATGCCACTTAATTGGACAGGTCTCTTTTGAACATTTACCATTTCCTGTTTGGTCTAGCTTCTCTCTCTCTCTCTCTCTCTCTCTCTCTCTCTCTGTCTCTGTCTCTGTCTCACTAAAAAGGGGAAGAAGAAAGAAAAAAAACTTCCAAAACCCACATTTCTATGTTATTGGTGTACGTTTGGTGCCCTGTGTTGATGCCAGCATCCATGTGGATGCAATGCCATGCATTAGTGTTGGCCATTGCAGGCAGAGCTGAGTACTGTGTCCATATTATGCCACCTGAATCAGTATGATGACAGCCCAGTGCAGCACTATTCAACCACAAGCTCATGTCATCATCCACAGCAGTAGGATCTTATTTTTTTTTTTTTTTTTTTTTTTTTGGAATTTTATTTTATTTTATTATTTTTTTTTTTTTTTTAAATTTCTTTATTGATTAAGATGTCACATATTTGTCCTCATCCCCCCATTCCCATCCCACCCCTCTCCCCACGCATGCCCCAATCCCCTGTTGAACTTAACCGTTGGATAGGCTTATATGCATGCATACAGGTCCTTTGGTTGAACTCTCCCCCTCCCCCCACCCTCTCCCTACCCTCCCCTATCCTCCCTCTGAGGCCCGATAGTCCGATCGATGCCTCCTTGATTCTGGTTCTGTTCTTGTTCCTCAGTCTATGTTGTTCATCATTTCCTCTAGATGAATGAGATCAAATGTCACTAGATATATACTAATAAGAACTGAATGTGAGACGAGCAATAATATTTATGCTGACAGGCAAATGAATCAATCTGTAGCGAGCTTCCCCCTGGACCAACAGTTCTTTTGAGACCCAATTTCGATGTCCAGTAGTTCCTTATGTGTACATGTCAGCACTGACCCCTCAGCTCTGGATGGTGGACAAATGGTGGTAATGGAGGTCCGACTCCCTCTGGTTTGGTCTCGGCCGAACCCAGGGGCACGGCGGCACCTGGACTAAGGGGCACGTGGCCTCACCCATACCCAAGGGGCGCGTGGTCTCACCCGGGCCTGGGACCCAGCCTCACCCGGATGGATCCAGGGGCGCACGGCCTCACCCGGACCCAGGATCTGGCTTCACCCGTACCCAGGGACGCTTGGCCTCTCCCAGACCCAGGGGCACGTGGCCTCACCCGGGCTTAGTTGCACAAGGCCTCACCTGGATCCAGGGACACATGGTCTCACCCAGACCCAGGAACGTTAGGCCACTCCCATAACCAGGGCCACTTGGGCTCACCCGGGCCTAGGTGCACGAGGCCTCATCCGGATCCAGGGACGCATGGTCTCACCCGGACCCAGGGACGCTTGGCCTCTCCCAGACCCAGGGCCACTTGGGCTCACCCGGGGCTAGGTGCACGAGGCCTCACCCGGATCCAGGGACACATGGTCTCACCCGGACCCAGGGATGCTTGGCCTCTCCCAGACCCAGGGCCACTTGGGCTCACCCGGGCCTAGGTGCACGAGGCCTCACCCGGATCCTGGGACACATGGTCTCACCCGGACCCAGGGATGCTTGGCCTCTCCCAGACCCAGGGCCACTTGGGCTCACCCGGGCCTAGGTGCACGAGGCCTCACCCGGATCCAGGGACACATGGTCTCACCCGGATCCAGGGACGCTTGGCCTCTCCCAGACCCAGGGCCACTTGGGCTCACCCGGGCCTAGGTGCACGAGGCCTCACCTGGATCCAGGGACACATGGTCTCACTCGGACCCAGGGACGCTTGGCCTCTCCCAGACCCAGGGCCACTTGGGCTCACCCGGGCCTAGGTGCACGAGGCCTCACCCGGATCCAGGGACACATGGTCTCACCCGGACCCAGGGACGCTTGGCCTCTCCCAGACCCAGGGCCACTTGGGCTCACCCGGGCCTAGGTGCACGAGGCCTCACCCGGTTCCAGGGACGCATGGTCTCACCCGGACCCAGGGACGCACAGCAGTAGGATCTTAAATTGGTGGGTGGGGTTGGCCCAGGGTCTGCCCACGATGCCCAAGTTTTCAACTGAGACACTGAGATGTATTGCTCTTGCTGACTTAGGTGGGAATGCAATGCAATATGCTGCCTCATCTTCAAGTTCAGACCAGATACCAAGGCAATGTGGTGAACCCACAATATGAGGCCCATGACTCAGGAGCAAACACATTTATGGACTTTAATATCAGAGAAACCTGGTTCAATATCAGCTCTGCCACCTGCTAGCAGCATGACTTCACTTCACTGAGCCTGTTTTCTTGTTATAACTGCATGAGATAATATTTATATACTCCGTGAAACATAGCAAGCTCTCAATAAATGGCAGAAGAAGCAATAAAGTCATAATGAGCTTTGCCTCCCATTCCCTACCTCTTTCCCTGAGCTCCAAATTTGCACAGAAGACTAACTACTTGGCATCTCCACCTGGGTGTCCCACAGGCCCAAGAAACTCAACATGATAAATCAGAACCACCATCTATTCCTTAAACTTGCACAAATGAGAAACCTGGGTTCCCACATATCCCCTCACTGTCCATTCACACTGAGTGGATAGCTCAGTCAATGATTCATTGGACTTCAGGTTTGAAGTTGGCTTCACAAATTTTCCTCCTTCTCCTGAAAAAGTATAAAAGCAAGATGAAGGACAAAAGAACATGCTTATAAGTTTTACAGAAAACTGGAAAACAAATGTAATGCAAGACTCCAAAATATGTGTGAGGCTATCAAGAGCTGCTGTGATTGGGCAGAAGCCACATAAGAGAAGTGAAGAGAAACTCAGTGAGTGGCTGGAGGACTCAGTGACATATACCTGGAAAGACTACTAGTATACTGAAAAAGACTCAACCTGAAGTGCAAAACTATCCCTGTTTTCAATATGGGTCCAGAACACAAAGCAAGCAAAGCTTCTGCCAGGAGCCCACTCAGCCTGATGAGGACAGAGTGGCAGCGTTGCAGGATGCAATCTGAATCTGAGGCAACGGAAGTGGAAAACCTTCATTTGTGAACCAAAAGTTACCACACTGCCTCCTTGCCCTAGGAAAAATCGAAAAGGGGTAGCAAAACTTAACAAAATGGAGAACCCTCACTACAGTCATCCATTTTACCATAGCTTTTAAGAAGTGGGGGGAAAAAATTACCTCACTGGAGAAAGATCGCAGAGAAGAAACAATTGTCTCATATGTGCTCACTTGGTGTTAAAGGATATCAATTCAGAGATGATGAATCTGGTGATCAAGCACATGGGTAAGCACTGAGGTATGCTAACATGATGTTACAAACTAAACACGGGTGGTGGAAAAGAAAGGAAGAGAAGGTAAGGAAAAGGAAATGTGCTAGTCATGTCATTCATCATGAAGAAGATCGGGTGTAAAGAAATAAGAACTAAAGCTGTCATATGAAATTATATAGGAGTTATGACTGCAGCAACATATAAACTCCTTTAAATATCAGGAGAACCAAAGCAAACAAAATAGACCACATAGTAAAGGACTTTAAGAAACAAAGAAAAATCTACTATATAATGATATTTCAGAAGTAAGACCAAATATGTCAGATGTAAATGGGCTCAGTTGATCTATCAGAAAGATTGTCAGGTTGCTCCACAAGCAAAGTCAACCCAAGCTGTACTTAACAGACACAAAAGACCAAGTTGTTCAGCAAAGTTGAAAATAGAAGGATATTCATTCAAAGGTAGATCAGATAGACATAATCAGAAGGAAGTAGCAGCCATACTCTCAATATCTGAGAAGGCAGGATTCAGAATGAAAGCATAAATTGAGCTATAGAGGGACACTTTCTAATGCTAAAAGGAGAAATTCACAGTGATGAAATAACGAGTCTGAATACCTGTGCATCAGATGATAAAGCGCAATAATAATGAAGCGAAAATTCCAGGAAACTCACGAAGAAACAGCAGTAACCCTGGTAGCAGGAGACAGTCCAATACGCTCAGCCCATGGCAGGCCAAGGGTGAAAAAACTTAGAATCCAGCAGCCACAGATAACATCATTGATAAGACAGACTCTACTGCGTCAGACAGACTACATACCTTGACAATAGATCATTTATTTTCTTTTCAAATGCCCATAAAATATTAGTAAACTAATTGGTCACATTCTAGGTCACAAAGGAACCCTGATATTCCCCCAAATCATTTTTGTATTGGCAAAAATCACAAAGTATACACAATATTCTCTGATCACAATGTAATAAAAGTAAATAAAATCAGAAAATAACAAGTCATTTCCACCTGAAAATTAAGAATCAATAAACAAAAATTACTCTTAGACATACATTTAGGTTAAAGAGAACACAATCCCAAGTTTAAGAATTTCTTTTAAAAATAGTGAAAATACTACATATCAGAGCCTATGGACACAGCTAAAAAGCACTCAGAGAAAAATCAAACTAAAAAACCTGTCTAAAAAATAAAGGATAAAACTCTGGGGGGGGAGGGCATGTGTGGGTGTGGGGTGGGGGGGTAATAGTAAGATATGTACACATATAATACCTCAATAAAAATATTAAAAAAAAAGTTGAAATTATAAAAATAAATAAATAAATAAAAAATAAAGGATAAAATCAATGCATGAGGCATCTGACTTAAAAAGTTATAAATAAAACAAAGCTAAGAGTTAAAAATCTAATAAAGATGAAAGCAAAAATTAATGTTAGAACATTAGAAACTGCATAACCAAAAAATAAATCCAGAAGTTGTTTCTTTAGAAGAGGGGTAGAACAATAAGATAGCTTAACTATTGAAATATTAGCAAACAGCATCCATTAGACCATTAAAAAACAATACACTCTAAGAAGTGGGGTTCTTTAACCTTTTCACCTTTTTCACCCACTCCTCTAAAGCCCCTCCTCTCTGACAACCATTAGTCTGTTCTCTGTATCTATGAGTCTGTTTCTGTTTTGGTTTTGGTAGTTACAAAATAGTCATGGTGATGTACAAAATAGCATGGAAATATAGTCAATAATATTATAAGTATGTATTGTCCCAGTTGACTACTAGAAATACTAGGGAGAACACTTTATAAAGTTTATGATTGTCTTAACACTATGCTGTACACCTAAAACTAATACAAAATAATATTAAATGTAACTGTAATTGGAAAAAATTAAAATAAAATTCCTGATGTGATTCGAATGTGGGGAAAAAAAAGTGGGTTTTATTTTGGAAATGTAAGAACGGTGAAATAACAGGAAATACACTAAACAAGACACCCTATTATTAAATATAAGGAGAAAAATCACGATTATCTCAGACAAGAAGAAAAAACTGCATGTTAAACTCAACAACAATTTGTGATTAAAAAATAACAAGAGCTCAACACAATATGACCAACATATAAAGGTTTTCTAGACATTTATACAAAAAAGACAATCACCAATTAAAAATAGAGGCCAAGAGAATTCTCAAAAAAGGAAATATAAATGGTTAGACATAAGAAAAGAAACTGAACTTCACTTGAAGTAGAGATCCCCAAATTAAAGCTACCTCGAGGTGCCATTTTCACCTTTTGCATTGGCAAAAATCACAAAGTTTGATAACATTTTGTTAGTGAGGCTGTGGAGAAACAGGCATCAGGTGCTGCTGGTAGGAATATGAATTGGTATAACCCTTGTGGAGAGTAAATTAGCACCATCTATCAAAATTATATATGTATATGCCCTCTGACCCACCAAGTATACATTTGGGAATTTATCCTCAAGTTACACTCGCATACATGTGAATAGATGCCTGTGCAAGGTTGTTTATTAACAATGCTTGTAAGAACAAAAATGGCAGTCAACCTAAATATTCATCTATAGGAAACTGGTTAAATAAATTATGGTACATCCATACAATGTAATACCATGAAGCTACAAAAACAGTGATACTTTCTCTATATGGATATAAAAAAATTGCCAATTTTGTATCAAGTAAATCACACACACATACACAATGGGCCAATTAGTATGTAAATTAAGCTACCTTGTGTGTAAAAAGAAAATATATATATATTTGTTTTAGATTGTAAGCGTTTTTCTAGTCTTAGGAAATAGTTCTTCAACTATTGTCCCCAATCTTATAGTATTTTCCAGGTTGATCATATACTCATTCCCTCCAACACACAGCCCACTCTGAACAGACAAGTTACACTTTGGTTACATTGAGCCACGTAACAGCCTCTGATCATCTTTGTGCACATATTGTTCCCTCTGCCTAAAGCACCAAGATGTCTCGGCTCTGCCAGCTGAGCTATTCATCCTTCCCGAAGATCCAGTTCCAATAATATGCCTGCACCAGGGAGAGGGAGAGAGCATGGCTTCCCTCTGTGAGGATCATTTTCATACTTCTTTGTCAGATTTACTGAAATTCTTTACTCTGAAGTCATGTGTTATGTTTACTTTTGTATCCCCATGACTTATCTAACCCAGATTATGAACTCAACAAATATGCCTTAGAATGGGGATGTGAACAACCGACATGTCCATCGAGGAATGGATAGGTTAACAAAATGTGTTCTATACAGACAATAGAATATTATTCAACATAAAAAAAAAAAGGAAAGGAAAGGAAATTCTGACACGGTCTGTGACAATGATGAACCTTGAAGGCATTATGTTAACTGAAATATGTCGGTCACAAAAGGACAAATATCACACAATTCCACTTACATGAATTTTCTAGAGCAGTCAAATTCATAGAAACAGAAAGTAGAATGGTGGGTGCAAGGAGCTGGAGGGAGGAGGTAATGGGGAGTTAGGGTTTAATTTCAGTTTGGGATGAAAGATTCTAGAGATAGATGGTGGTAATAGTTGCACAGCAATGTGAATGTATTTACTGCCACTGAGCTGTACACTTAAAAATTGTTAAAAAGGTAAATTCAACATTATATATATTTTACCACAATAAAAAGTTTGCCTTGAAAGGAAGATCCTTGGAATCCTTAAGATAGGAAGTCTTTATCCTCAAGGATACTTTATATTCTATTCCCAAAGATGGTAAATATTATAAGTCGCATCCCTGCTCATCTGTCAAAATCAATTCTACCCTTAGAAAGCTTTCTCCTGGGACTAAATCGAAAGCTGTAAATGAATGGTCACTAAGACCTTGGTAAATAAGCTACACCATTCATTTGTCAATAAATATTGATGACCCACTTAGATGGAAGATACCAGGTTCTGGGGATAGAGAGGTAAGGAAGACAGACATCCTTTCCTCACCTCAAGGAGCTTACCACAGAAACGGAATCTATGGACTCTGAAACACTTTGAAGATGTTTTACCTCCAATGCTTCTAAGCTAGGGCCACCTTCTCACTGGTCCCATCCTCTCTACTCTCTGTGGTAGTGTCACTCTGGACACTGGGTACTCAGTAATGTTCCACAATAGAGAACCAATTCCCTTAAGTAAACAGAACACAAAACATTGTCCAAATAGAAAAGCACTGCTCATTTTTATGTTTTATTTTCAAGCTGGTTATTGCTAGGGTAGAGGAGTGCTATGGATTTTTGTATTTTGATCTTGGGTCTAGCAATCTGGCTGAACTCTATTATTAGTCTCTTTTTTTAATTTAATAAATCTTTATTGTTCAGATTATTACAATTGTTTCTCCTTTTCCCCCCCATAGCTCCCCTCCACCCGGTTCCCACCCCACCTTCTGCCCTTACCTCCCCACCCCGCCACTGTCCTCATCCATAGGTGTATGATTTTTGTCCAGTCTCTTCCCGTACCTGCCACACAGACACCCCTTTCCCCCTGAGAATTATAAATCCACTCCCATTCTATGCCCCTGATTCTATTATATTCACCAGTTTATTCTGTTCCTCGGATTTTTAATTCACTTGAGTTTTAGATTCACTTGTTGATAGATATGTATTTGTTGTTCATAATTTTTATCTTTACTTTTTTCTTCTTTTTCCTCTTTTTAAAGAATACCTTTCAGCATTTCATATAATACTGGTTTGGTGGTGATGAACTCCTTTAGTTTTTTCTTATCTGTGAAGCTCTTTATCTGCCCTTCAATTCTGAATGATAACTTTGCTGGATAGAGTAATCTTGGTTGTAGGTTCTTGCTATTCATCACTTTGAATATTTCTTGTCACTCCCATCTGGCCTGCATAGTTTCTGTTGAGAAATCAGCTGGTAATCGTATGGGTGCTCCCTTGTAGGTAACTAACTGTTTTTCTCTTGCTGCTTGTAAGATTCTATGTCTTTTGCCCTTGGCATCTTAATTATGATGTGTCTTGATGTGGTCCTCTTTGGATTCCTCTTGTTTGGGGTTCTGTGCACTTCCTGGACTTGTAAGTCTATTTCTTTCACCAGGTGGGGGAAGTTTTCGGTCATTATTTCTTCAAATAGGTTTTCAGCATCTTGCGCTCTCTCTTCTTCTGGCACCCCATAATTCTGATGTTGGTATGCTTGAAGTTGTCCCAGAGGCTTCTTACACTATCTTCAACTTTCTGGATTCTCTTCTCTTCTTGCTTCTCTGGAGGAGTGTCCTTTGCCTCTTTGTATTCCAAATCTTTGACTTGATTCTTGCGTTCCTCTAGTCTGCTGTTGGGTCTCTGTATAATATTTTTTATTTCAGTCAGTGTATTTTTAATTTCTAGTTGGTCCTTTTTCATATCCTCAAGGGTCTCATTAAATTTATCGGCCTTGTCTAGGAAATTCTTGAAAAACCTTATAACCGTGGTTTTGAACTCTATGTCCAGTCATTTGTTCTCCTCCATTTCTTTCATTTGTGATCTGTTTCCTTGTCTCGCCATTTTCGCTGCTTCCCTGAGTTGGTAGGGTAGTTTTGTGTGCTCAGTGTTCTATATGGTTCAGTGGGTCAGCCTCCCAGTTACCTGAGGTGGACACTCTTGGTGCACCCCTTTGTGGACTATGTGTACAGCCTTGTTGTAGTTAAGTCTTTTTTTAAAAAATATATATATTTTATTGATTTTTTACAGAGAGGAAGAGAGAGGGATAGAGAGTTAGAAGCATCGATGCGAGAGAAACATCGATCAGCTGCCTCCTGCACACCCCCCCCACTGGGGATGTGCCCGCAACCAAGGTACATGCCCTTGACCGGAATCGAACCTGGGACCCTTGAGTCCGCAGGCCGACGCTCTATCCACTGAGCCAAACCGGTCAGGGCTGTAGTTAAGTCTTGATTATTGTTGGTGTCACTGGGAAGAATTGACCTCCAGGACAATTGGCTGTGATGACCCACTGTGTCTATAACGGAAGAATTGCTGTGCTGGAGACACATTTATGGGGGAGGACTTGTTCCAGTAGGGCTTTGGTGCTCACTGAGTCTGCCTCTTGAATGTGTCCCTTATGAGAGTAGTTGAAATCTGGTGTCGTCTCACACAGACCACTAGATACACTAGTTTCTGGATCTCCAATGGGGTGCAGGTCAGCTACTGTCTGAGGCCACCCAGCAGGATCTACAGCAAGAACTACAGTTTTCTCCTCTTTGCTTGGGATTTGGCGGGTTTGGAACAGTCTGACTGGGGCTGCAATTTATTTGGTTAAGCTGCCACAGGGTAGGCCATTTATATGCAAAAGCCGCTGTGTGGAGCCTGGGTGGGTTTGTAGAATGTGCGGGGCAGGGTCTCAGGGTGGGGTGGCGTCTCAGGGCGTCACTAGGCTAAGGCGTGGCAAACAGTGATGGCTATCAGCCAGCCTTCTCTGCCTTTCTGTGTTTCCAAGTCCCCGCGTCCCATGCTCCAGAGCAGTAAACAATGATTGCTGGGTGCACCTCTGCAAAAAAGTCACCCTCACTTTCCGACCCACTGGCCAACAGTCCAGCTTCTCCCCATAGGCATCTGGGTCCCCTGTGTGTCCCCAGAAACTGGATTTCAGAGTGATCGGGACCTTGTCTCCCTTCAAGTTGAAAAAAAAGCTGCGTGCCCAGTCACCCGCCACCATCCCGATTCACGTGCCTCCGTACCTCAGCTTTTCAGCATTTGTGCTCCTTTCTCTTTCTTTCTAGTTATAAAACTTCCACTCAGCCAGTTTTCCCGTGGTTCTGGGTGATAGACGTTTTGTCTTTTATTTATTTATTTTTTCAAGGCTAAATTTCATGTAATGATGACAAAGGCAACAAACCTAAATTTCATGAACATGGAGAGAGCTGAAATCACAGATTAGAGTGATACTTTGTTATACAAATCATTGTTCTTAAAGTTAGAAAAATAATGCTGAATAACACAGTAGGAATAGTGCAAAATGTTTAAACTTTGCAAATAAAGGGGATTGATAAACAAATTTAATATTGATGTATTTTTAACACTTATTCTTTAGAATCATAGTTTAAAAATCTTTAGAAGTCTGTTGTTTTGTAATGTCCCACCCCAAACCCACCCCTTTTTATTATTTTAGACAACATGCTACCACTTCTCATACAATTAGTTGTTTTCCTAATGGCAATAATAACATTCCCAGCAACTCTACAAAACACCTCCTTTCTTTAGGTCTAAGAATTTTGTAAACAACAATTGCTATAGAAATTTTGTCGACCCATCTTTATATCTTGTTAGATTGGTGCTTCATACTCTCTCTTACTGAGTCTAGCATGATTTGGCAAACCAATGCCCTTCAAGGAATCTATGTATATCTTTAAACTACAATGTTACATTTAAAATAAACTACTTTCTTCAATTTATATCAAAATACTAAAAGTAAACACCTCATTCCTCCCAAAATATTATTGTCTTTTAGTTGTAGTTTTGAAATTGTTGTGCGAGGCGGCAATTTAGTTGTTTACCTTTGCCGCCATATTGGTTTCTCCTGGGCTCTATTATTAGTCTTAATAACATGTGTGTTGATTTCTTTGGTTATTTTGGGTAGATGATCATATCGTTTGCAGGTAAGGTTCGTTTTATCTCTTCCACCCTAATCCTTACAATTCAAATTTCTTTTTGTTCCCTCAAAACGCTGGCCATGACCTTTAAAATAAAATTAAATAAACAAACACAGAAACACCATAAGGCAGTCAAAAAGTGAATTAATTTTATTATATTGAACTAAAAGATTTATGTTCAAAGAAACCATGAACAAAGTTACTAAATGATAAAACAGAAGATACTTGCAATATCTAAAACAAGGGATTACTCTTTCTAGACCAGTGGTTGGCAAACTCATTAGTCAACAGAGCCAAATATCAACAGTACAACGATTGAAATTTCTTTTGAGAGCCAAATATTTTAAACTTAAACTTCTTCTAACACCACTTCTTCAAAATAGACTCGCCCAGGCCATGGTATTTATGGAAGAGCCACACTCAAGGGGCCAAAGAGCCTCATGTGGCTCGCGTGCCACAGTTTGTCGACCACGGTTCTAGACTATGTAAGGAGTTTCTGCATATCACCAGGAGAAAATGTCAACCCAGTGGAAAAATGGTCAAAGGATATGAATAGTAACTTATAGATGAGAAAACTCTAAAGTTAACAAGCACTTTGAAGAGATGCTTAAAATCATTAATAATCAAGAGAAAATGCAAATTAAAACAATAACGAGATCTCAATTTATACATATTAGACTAGATGAATTAGAGAGCTGGATAATGCCAAATGTGAGAAGGAATGTGGTGATATAAAAATGCAATCCACTACTTGAGGTTATGTGACTGGTGCAGCAATTCTGAAGAGCAGGTGGGCAGCTGTAGTTAAATTGAATATGTCAACCCTGACAATGAAGGTATCTATTGAGAAGGGCTCCTGGTGGCTAATTGGGCTCAAAGTTAAAAATGAAGCCTAGCATCCACTGTTGAACAGGGACCTCTCATGCAAACCACACATCAGTAAGAAGCCTCAACTGAACTACATGACCTCTGCACTGAACCGCCTGTCTACACTGTGTTCCTGCCCTCTGAACCAGCCCTTATAAAGGAGTTCCTGGAATCCTATTTCAACCAATAGGACTGATATTTTTTTCCCTGCCCAATCAGAGCTGCACATATATATCCCCATCAGCATCTTCACTGACCAATCAGAGCAACTCCGTAATGACCAAACAGGATAGTGCTATTTGGACACATCAAGCTGTGAGGATTTGGTGTTCTCATTTGCATTTAAAGGACCAATCTGGGACCAGAGGCAGGGCCTCTGCTCTGTATATAAGTCAGCTCCCCTCTGGCTTGGATAGGGTAACAGAATGTGTTCAATACAGATAATGGAATATTATTCAACCTCAAAAAAGAAGAAAAATTCAGACACAGGCTACAACTTTAGAGAGTGTACTTTCATTTTCCCCTGAAGACTATGTTGCCATGGCTGTCTCCCTAGAACAGACTGGAGCTGTCTCAGCAGAGTGGAGTGGAGCAGAGTTGCAATACCAGGGTGGCCTCACAGCCTGCTGTTCCACAACCATTGCCATATCACATACAGCTGTCTTACACCCATGCTATTCCACAGCCATGCTGTATCAGAACTGAATTATTTGTACTAATTAAAGTCTCCCCATTCACTTCACCCCAAACTGGGGCCTACTGATGGTATTAAATAGGCACCAACAAATATATGCATCTGCTATTGGACATGTTTCCCCAATTCCCACACTTGTCCATAAGTAAACATGTACAGGAAGTTCCTGGTAGCTTTGTTTGACATATTGAGGAATTGGAGGCAGGTGGGTTGTTCATTACTGGGTGAGTGGATAGATAATATATGATGGATGCAAACCATGAGGTGCCACATAGAAACTGGAAGAAATAGTCTAGATGTGCACATATCAACATGGATGAGCCTTCAAAACATAGTGCTGAGTGAGAGAAATTCAGAAAAGTCTGTGATGTCAACCAGTGCCATTTATAAAATTAAGTTGCATGCATACAAATCAAGAATACATATTTTGCAGGAACACAAAAGAAGAAAAAACAAAGCACATGTTAAACACATCAAAATAGTTGCCTGTGGGGGTGGGAAGTGGGGACAAAGTAAATGAATAAATAAAACAAGAGTAGGCCTTTGCACAAAGTGACTCCATGATAAAACAGTGGTGTTATTTTTAAAGAAGGAAAGTAAGTAAAAGCAATCCCAAGAGACCAAAAGGTTCCAGAGATGTCTCAGAGGGTTACTTAGGACTTTGAGCTCAGCCAAAGCCTCATCTCAACGCTATCTCAGAGACATCCCCAAGAAGTAACACCAAACATTATAGTATAACGGAGAAAAGGCAAGATAGGAAGAAAGAAAAGCCTTTTATCCTACTTCCCACCTAGTGCAGAAAGTAAAAGGGTGGCAACCAAGTGGAGATAAAGGACATTGGGTACCATCTCCTCCCTCTCATCCCCTATCAGGCCTCTGCCTTCCCCATACTGCCTTGTGCACTAGGCGTGGAGGACTCAGACCTCACAGCTCATGTGATATGTTAGGGTATGAGAGGCAGAGAGCCCAACCCTGTGTTCATTACATGTGGGGAGTAGCTGGACCTCAAAGCTCTGATATAAAAAATAAATAAAATTGGCTTCAGAAGCCCATTAGTCAGGCTAACACAACCAGCCCTCTCTGTGGCGTTTCTTGGATACATCATTTGACACTGTGGCAGGTTGGGGTTGTACCCTCGTCAGCCAAGGCCTTCCAGAAAGCTGGGGCAGCAGGAGTTGGGCCATGATGGAAACAGCATTTTTAATATTATCTGTCAAGAAAACTGGTGGTATAATGGGCTGACTGTTAGGGATTATGTATTGACCTGGATTCCTGCACCTATTCTAAGCTGGTTATGGATTGTTACATACAAGTTCACTGAAAAGTTATCTAGTCTGCTGCCCACAAAGTACTCTCAGGGTTGGGGGACAGTGAGGTGACTCCTATCTCTAGCACCTTGAAAATCAGGAACCAGAAAGCAAAATGTGGTGACAATGTAGCAGCTGCAGGGAGTGGGTATGGGAACTCAAAACAAGGCCTGCCTAAACACAAAGGAGAACATGGAATGATCAGTGTCCTAATTTAAGGCAGTTCTAAATTAGGCAAGTCCCAGAGGGTCAAAATGAGTGGGAGGTAAACAGGTTTGGTGCCCAGAGCTAAGTGATCAGACATTATCCTTAGCAATGACTTTGTCCGGAAGGGTGGCACTGGCTGCTCCCACTCATGTAACCATCTGGAAGGAGGCAGGTACAGGGGTCAGGATGGAGAGTTTTGAAAGGTGGAAGTCCCTTCACTTCTTTCAGTAGTGTGGGGCCTCTGACACCAGAATGGAACGTACCAGGAAACAAGTTTAGGACCAAATCACCAGTTTGGATGAAATCCTTGGCTTATTCAAATATACACCTTCATAAGAATGTAGAAGGAGAGTCATGCAGAAGCTTGGAAAGCAACCCAAATCCAAACCCACACACAAGCACTGAGTGGAAGGAACATCTATTTTAGATGTCATAGGCCCACAACTGTCACTCTTGAGTAGCAGCTGCCAAGCTTTCAAAGAGCACAATAACCATTTGCATGGCTTTCCTGGGTCCCTGGGCAGGAGAGGTGGTCTCCCACTGCCTTCTGATTCCCTCAATTTTCCATAGGGCCTTCTCTTTGGTGAACCCTGAAATGCCATTGGGCAACCACCACAGTTTCACAGTGATAGGAACAGAAAAAAACAGCTGAAGTACTGTGTTCCATAGATGAATGAGTTTTTTTAAAAAGTCTTGCAAATTTGCCTAAACGTGGATTTGAAACAGCTGCCTGCAGTTGAGAAACCGGGCCTGCTTTGTGGCATTCCTGAGCATCCAAAGTAACTCTCTGGACCTTGTGGTCTCCTATCTTACAACCTTCATATCCGCTGCTCTCCCACAGTCTGTATGTGTTGTACACAACTCAAAAGCCTGAGTATCAAACACTTCATGTACCAAAGTGATAGTTAGCCAGACATAGCCCGAGTGGCCTGAAAGGAATGGTGACACCCTGAAATGCCAAACTTGTACCAAAGGCTTGGCTTTGACTCCCAACGAATTAAAGTCAACATGTGCCTGGGCATCAAATCAGAGAGAACTGTCAACTCTTTCATCTTGTCAGTTCTATGATACTGAAATTTCCTTCTTGAAACAGTATCCGATTTCACATATAAAGAAAATGTATAATACAGATGTTTCATGGAGTTTGAAGTACCAAGAGTATAAAACTATCACTTTTACTTTATCAGCCACCTCAGAGTTCAAAGCATTTTTTGTGAGCATTTTAATGCAAAATTTAACAATGGCTGACTTGGCGGACATTACCCTCATTTTACAGAAAGAAATGAATGAACTGCTAACGGTCTGCTGATGGTTACTGTCTTTCAACTGCACATTGGTCCCAAAACCCAATGGTCAGGGCCACGCTTTTAAAGCAGGCCCATAGATTCCCAGACTGTTCCGATCTTCCAGGACTAGAGAGGCACAAGCCCCACAGTGAAGGGAGGCTGCCTTGTGCCCAATGGGCCATGGTATTCTCGATGCTCTAGGTCTATTTAGAGAAGGCAGCTGAACCCATTCTAGTCAATCCCTACCATGGTGCAATGTTGCCAGATAACCTAATTTTTAAAAAGAAGATGTAAATGTAATAATTTTCTGGTAAATTCCACTGATTTTTAAATGTTAGGTTTTTTTGTTTGTTTTTTAATTCATTGCAAGCTAAGCAAATCACATCTGTGAGCCAATCACTGCCCAAGCCAGCTGGTTTACAACCACAGTCCTGAGATGTCACCACTCACAGCAATTTCTATCTATGTTTGGGGGGAAGAAGAAAAAAAAAAAAAACCCAAACTATTTAAAACCACAAATAACCATACCACATCTGCCTGCTAGGAGAAGAACATCCTTTCTCCTGAATTTGGAATATTTTTTTAGAAACATACTATGATAGGCCTTGACTGTGAGCCTCCCTGTCCTAATTCCCAGACATATCTGAAAGGGGCAAGTGGATTTTATCAGCTTAAAGGACAGAATTTAGGGTCTCAGCTCTGCTGCAGTAAAGCCCCTGCCTCCATCCTTCCCTATCTTCAGTGAAAGTTTACCATAAGTCACTTCCTTCTGCGAAAGGCACTTAGAATGAAGAGAAGGAGTAATGGCTCACACCTGTGTCAGCCTCTATGGTTAGTAAAGGAAACAGCCATGGGCAGGACTCCAGAAGCATCAGTAATTCTCTGAGAGAAGGAAACAGGAGAAACAAGTCGCACAGGACTCCCCAGGGATGTTGGGAAGGAGGTTTCCAGGCTTCTCTCAGTAGGGTGAAATTGGGTCTGAGGATTTTTTCATTTTTATTTTAAAGTTCAGCATTACCCCAAGCAGCCTGGAGGCTTGGGGACATGTATAGTCAGGCAGCCAGTAAGTCCCCAAGATCAGGGCACATGGTGAACTAGGACTCATTTCCTGCCAAAAGTTCTCAGGGTTACCACGCCCAGGGGTGGAGGTGTGGGATTCACAGCCAAAGAGAAGGTGTGTACTCACCCACCACATGGCAGGGTTGAAGGAACCCTCAGCCTGGAGGTGCCATGTGGGCTGTCCCCTCCTGGCCACAAGGCAAAGCCAGGGGCAGCTATGGACAGACATTTTGAGACAGCATCCTCTAAGCCTAATCTTGGTGGCAGGATAGGTGGTCTTGAGTAGATAAACATGCCTTCAGGACCCCTCTTAGAGTGTTCCTCAGGGGCTAAAGAAGCTGACGCCCACCATTTGTCAGGAGAGCAGAGGGGAGGGTCCCTATGGCTTCCTTTGTGAATTGCTCTTTCTGCTCTGGAAACTGGAAAGCTTCAACCTACCCCAACCCCTAGCCTCCATCCCCTGGGGAGTCTTACCTAAAGAGAGAAGGCCTGAAAGGGGCTGGGGCCTGCAGCTCAAACCCAGGGAGGTGATGCCTCCTGGCCTGGCCCCATCCTGCAAGAGCACCCTTCCTTTTCTTGTACTCCTCTAGTGGGATATAGAGTCACAGTGCTTATCATGAGTCACAGTGGAGAGGGGAGTTCCCTTGACATCTGCTTGTCTATAATTAATGTATGAGTGGTTGGCATTGTTTTGTGATTTTTTTATAGGAAAAAATAAAATAAAACAACTACAAAGCAAGAGTAATGTGCCCACCTATGGTGTGATGACTATTGTCTCACATAACCAGATCAGTTTATTTGGTTAAAGCAATGTGAACTGTAACCCTGAATAATTTATTAAACGATTGAACCACTTGTAAAATATTTGAAGCTTGAGCCTAGTTTCACATAACAATTAAAACTGGAAAGAAGTGTATTAGCAATATCACATCAAGAAAAAGAAAAGGCAGTAGGGAAGCTGCAGTCATTATCATAACACACACGCACAAAGCTTTCTAACTGGCCACTGTCTTTGGCAATGACTCAGGAGCCCCTTCCCTCCTCAACTGGGTCCTACCACAAAGGGAAGGGAATCGAAAGGGTGGAGGAAGAGGGCACAATCAAATGAGACATAACCCCAGAGTTGAGGATATGGGGAGCAGGACCATCTGACAATGACCTATGATCTAAGGAGCTGGTGAAGATGACCTGGAGGAAGTTAGTTGTGCACAAAGAAGATGGGCTCCACTGGTGGGGCCTTTCCCTGTGGAGGCCCCACCAGGCTCCATGCCCTGTGGAGACAGCATCTGGATTATCATGCGTACATCTGGGCCCATGTGATTAGGAGGATCAATAAACTAAGCAGTCCAAGAATTAGTATTCAGGATGGAAAGGAATTCCAACCATGTCTAACAGAAATCAGTTGAGGAGCACACTTTTCCTTCTTATTTTTAAACTTTATTAATCAAATATTTGAGGTACATACTATTTTTATGGAAAATACAGGTAAGCAAAAGAGAAAGGAAAAGTAAGTCACAATCCCAACAGCCAGAGCTATATATTCTTTCAAGGTTTTATATATTGCATGATGTGATAAATTATTTATAAAGGAGGTAAAATGATTCCATAGTATGCTTTTTAAAAATAATGATATTGTTATTATATATGACAATATATACTTTGAATATGCATGTCTATAACATCTATAAAGCATATGTACAAAATCATTTTTAATGACAACCTGGCATTCCTGTACTGTCATTTCTTAATGAGTGTAGGTTTATTCTGATTTTCATTTTTATAAACAGTACTTCAAAGATGCTAACATAATAACCGTAAAGACCTTGTACTAAGGAAGTATTCTCTACATCTTATATCTTAATCATCCTAACCCCAAAAGGAAGATACTTTAATTTCTCTGTTTATCGATGAGAAAAATGAACTTGGAGATTTTAAGTAACTAGCTGTGACATTCTGTGTAAGGACAGAGCTGGAATTTAAATCCAGGCCTGCTGATGCTGCAGCCAAAGCTTGTAAATACCAGAGTCCACTGCCATCCACACACATTATTGCATTTTTCTGACTACCTCTTTAGGATAATGCCTGAGTGTATACTTACTGGGGCAAATGAAATCAGAATTTGTAAATCTAGGAAACAGAAAGAGTATCTCTGTTTAGAGATGTTCAGGCGTGTGGGGTACCTTTGAGATTTGATTCATTCTGGGCTCAGGCACCTGGTCCAGCAAGGACCAGAGGCTGAGGGTAGATCACAGGTGCTCCAAAATGGAATGGCCTCTCCAAAAGCATCTCAGCAGGGTTTAGAGGTCCTGGGCAAAGATGCCAGTCCTGGAAGAGCTGCTGAAGGAGAAAACCCGGCAGCCTCTCCAATCCTCCTATTCTGATACACAGCGCATCCGGCCGTCTGATACCACAATTATGACACAAAATTTGGGGAGTCTTTGTTTATATGCCATACTTACTAAATCAGTGTTTCAAAACTATTTTATGTTTAAAAAAAAAAAAGTCATCTTTGATCTCAAAAAATGTGGGGGGCGGGGGGAGGTGGAAGAGGAGAAAGGCAAGAAACCATAGATGGAAATGCCTTCAATTGGAGCAAGACGCAGATGGCCTGTTTCCAATTAAGAGCCTTTGTTCCCTGGCAATGGCTGTCCTCCACCGCCCCTGTGGGAGCCACGCATTATTATAACTTCAAGTGCATATTCACCTGAAGAAAGCTGTGACGTGTGCACCAAGAGAGACACAGACGGCTTAGCCTAACTTGGCCTTTTCTCCCTTCTATTCTAATTCTAATAGATCTTTCTTTTTCTTTTTGTCACTCAAAATGAGTGTCTGATGTACTAACATAAATTGTTAAAAGCAGTTTTAGGTAAAGGAAGAGAGTAAAGTGGAGTTGTGTGTGTGTGTGTGTGTGTGTGTGTGTGTGTGTGTGTGTGTGTGTGTGTGTGTGTGTGTGTGTCACAAAAGCCAACCTCAATTTATGTCAAAGCGGGTTAAAAGACCTTGGGATTAAAGCAATAAACTTGCTGCTGTCAAAGCTAAAACCCGCTAACAATTTAGTGCCAAACGCATGTTGTTCAATATCATTTCATATTATATTATGTCACAAAGAGCTGACGGCTCTGCATCACCCTGACAAGGCTGATTTACTCTGAAGAATTCATCGACATTTTGCACAGTCAAAGCTGACTTCATTTTGTTTGGATGGACTGTGGGAAATGTGTCTGTACTTGAGTTCAAGTATTAGTCTGAAAATCATTCTCAGATTAAAGATTCAGTTGACTGTTGGTCCTCAGCTCTGAGAAGTGAGGTCTCTGAAAGGCAGAAATAGACTTTTTCATTGACAAGGTGCTTAGACCAAAGACTTTAATAAAAACCAACAGAGGTTCAATTAGTTTTGTGGGGGGGGTTTTTTTGCTGTTGTTTTTTTGGCATCCCTGAAGTATGTGAATTGTTAAGCCAACCTTTCAGAAAAAGCAAATCACCCATGTCTACTTAATTATGTATACCCATGATCCCTTTGTCCATTTTCTTTCTTACCAGTAAAAAGGCACAGGTGCAGCTGATAACATGTTGGAATGTCACCTGGTTCAGAGACTGTGGGACAATAGATATGTAGAACTCAAAGCCAGCAAGAGAAGAGATTCTTCTTGGCATAATTACAGAGGAAACAGTGGATCTAAACTTGTATGCCTTGAAAAGCTAGATGCAAATCAGGCTGTTTTTAAAATCAAATAAATGAATACACTGTATAATGTGACTTGTATAAATGTGCATTACCTATGAAATATGCATCTATATTTATATGCTTAGGTCTGAAAGATTATGCAACAAAATAGTAAGTGGTTATTTCTGGGTGGTGGTATTAGAGGTAACAGGTGATGTTTTTTTTTTCTTTTCATCTTCATGGGCATTTTCAAGTTTTCTGAAAATGTACATGATTTATTTTTGTTTAAAAAAGAAACAAAAACATTACATAACTCTGCTAAAGGCATTCATTGTCCAAAGCAATTCCACAGTGAATATCTTTGTAAGGTATGGCCCTATTCTTTAAATCAGAACAAGATTTCCCTAATTTAACAGGGTTCTAAAATTGAAGTTTTGGACATTGCTTTCTCTGAAGTTGGGCTTGTGCTGTGGTCAATGCTGACCCTGCAGGGAGGGAAGGAAGGAAATGGCCTCTAGTGGTTGCTTCCCAGTTATGAGCCTGTGACACCACTCTGGATGTCCTCAGGCTGCTGCATGTTCCAACTGACATGTGACTGACAAGCTCCAAGAAGGCCGACATCTACCACCAAAAGATGCTGAAAGACCTTGACAGGTGATCAGAACAATTCCAGCTGACAGTCAGAACTGAAGAGTTCCAGAAAAGGAAGGCGAGTGTGTGTGTGTGTGTGTGTGTGTGTGTGTGTGTGTGTGTGTGTGTGTTTTTGTACACAAATAGGAAAGAAGACGCTCAGCCTTGCGTTTGTGGGGATTGATTTGTTCTCCTGTAGGGTTGTCTCATGTGCTACAATGTGTGTGAAGTCTGTTTTTCCTGCCTGATAAATGACAACCTTCAAAGCCCCCTCCCCTGCATATTTGCTGAGACCACTGCACCACCTTCCCACCATCGCTCCACCCTCTAGTCTTGCCCTTGCTCACAGGGGACAATGAGAGCGGCTAGCCCCTGACTCACTCAATCCCATGACTGTCCCTCCTGAGGTGTCAGTTCCACTGCCCTAAACAGATCAAAGAAGGACACAGACACTTGTCTATGTGTTGTCAGAGCCCCTCCCCAAGGCTGTGAAAGGAGGCTTATTCTCCTGGCAGCATCCGCTGACAGCACTGCCCAAGCGGCTGGTCCCCATCTCCTGCTGGAGGCTTTCCAAGCACTTAACACAGTTTTTCAATTTCCACTGCGTATGCACATACATCTCCATCCCTGTGAATGGATTGCATGGGAACTTTCCTCTCCAAAATCCTGATGGACGGCAGTTTTACCCTGGAATGATCCCGAAGTTAAAGTGATATTCACCAATATTCATTATGTGCTAATGGCACAGAGCACCAGATCAAATATTCATGGCAAGCACACTGCAACATTCTCCTTCTTGGATGTGTGCAGAGTAAATCTATGACTCCATGTATATGTATGTGTGTACATATGCCGCATATCTGTATGTCTGCAGTGCACATGTGCACGCACACACACACACAGCAGCCCACAGCACATCCTCTCTATCATCCATGCTAGGAACAGGCCTGGATAATAGGATTGGAATTGAGAGGACGAAAAGAGCCAGGAGTGGGAGGACTCATTTCTCCCACTCTACCACCAGCTTGGAGGTAATTCACCACTAGATTTGAATTTTGGTAAACAGTAAATAATTCTTTAGTATAACTGTATTTCCCAATACTCCATGGGACATGCATATACTAGTAATTTTCTTATCTGAAATTTAATTTTAATTCCACATTTCCTTCATTTTTCTAAGTGTTTCCAGGTTGAGGTCAAGCATATGTCCATGGCTCATTTCAGGCTGCCATTCTCTACTTTCTGTGTACACCCTGAGGGAGGCAGGAGAGCCCAGTGGCCATGGATGACTGGAAGCACATACAAGATGAGAAGTTCTTGGGCCAGGACAGTCTACCATGGGGAGGCGGAGGCCACAAATACAGGAACAAAACCCAATGTGTGAAGACTTGTTGAAACACCCAGTGTTTCACAGGGGCTGAGACAGGGGCTGAGACAGCAAGGAAAAAAATTGGGATAAGAAATTCAGCTGGGGCCAGATCATTCAGGGCCCCAAAGGCCTTGCAAAGGGTTTGAGAAGTCATGGAATATGTTAAGCAAGGGAATGGCAGCTCCTCTTGTCAGGGTTGTTTACAATGCTGCCTTCTCCTGGCCAGTTTGGCTCAGTAAATAGAGTGTCGGCCTATGCACCGAAGGGTTATAGGCTCAATCCCCGGCCCTAGTTGGAGAGTGTGCAGGAGGCAACCAATCAATGTGGTGTTTCTCTCACATCAATGTTTCTCTCTCTCTTCTCTCTCTCTCTCTCTCTCTCTCTCTCTCCCCCTCCCTCCAACTCTCTCTAAAATCAATGGGGAAAAATATTCTCGGGTGAAGATAAAAAGAAAAAACCCGGTTCATCAGCAGTGACAAGGCCCATGGAGCCAGGACTCCACAGCCTGCAGTCTGGACAATGTGCTGCCAGGGAGAAAAAGGATGAGATTCTGTATAATTGGCCTTGGTAACCCCAGAAACTGACACTTAAGCCAAAAGAAAAAAGGCTAATACTCTGTGTGACAAATTGTATTTATTTTTTGTCCAAACCACTAATTATTTTACCTGTATGAAATTCCTCTATTATTTTCAGTGCGGAAAATCACAGAGTGGTCAGTGCTGCTAGGCCCTGTCACAGACGAGGCATAAACAATGTGCTATAAGGAAGCCTCCCAGAGCACAGTGCCCACAATAGTGCCTGCCAGGCTCACAGGTGAAACAAAGTATCAGAGCAAAAACATTAACCAGAGGGAGCCTACAAGGAGCAATGTGGCAAGTGAGTTTGAAGCCTGAATCCCTTACATCCCTGGACAGCAGACTTCACGGATAAGAGGAAGTAGGACAGAAAGGTCCTGTAGGGTCTGACAACAAGCTGTCTAGATCAGACCAGAAGGAATTCTTCTCGTCAATGTCCCTACAATTTACAGTTTACAGATTGTTCATGGGATTTACCACCAAGTCCATACAACAGGACAAAATCCCGTTATGCTCCAGGAACTGACTCTGGGGGAGGTTTGACAAAGGGTACTAAGATTTAGGGCAGAGATAGTGGATCCTATATAATAAAAGAGTAATATGTAAATTGACCCTAATGGCAGAACGACTGGTCGCTATGATGCACACTGACCACCAGGAGGCAGATGCTCAATGCAGGAGTTGCCCCTGGTGGTCAGTGAGCTCCCACAGGGGGAGCTCCGCTCAGCCACAAGCTGGGCTGACATCTGATGGCTGCGAGCGCAGCAGCAGTGGCGGGAGCCTCTCCCACCTGCTTGGCAGAGCTAAGGATGTCAGACTGCGGCTTAGGCCTGCTCCCTGAAGCCATAGTCAGACATCCTCCAAGGGCTCCCAGGCGATCAGAGGGATGTCTGACTGTTAGCTTAGGCCCGTTCCCTGGGAGCGGGCCTAAGCTGGCAGGTGGACATCCCCCAAGGGGTCCCAGACTGTGAGAGGGCACAGGCCCGGCTGAGGGATCCCTCTGAGTGCACAAATTTTTGTGTACCAGGTCTCTAGTATATATATATATAAAACAGCAGACAAGAAATATTTTAAATAGGTCATGGAGTGCACATTTCAGTTGGAAGGGTAGCCATTTATCAAATTGCCATACTAATTATTGTATAATTACAAATAGAGTTAAAGAATAGGACTTGGTTCAGTGAAAGCACATGGCCACAGGTCACTAACAGAGGCTTCCCTTTGGGGTAGATATGGAGCTATGATTAGAGGTAGACAGGGTGGGGGAAATACCTTCCAGTCAAGGGCAGAGGCCTGGGCAGGCAAAGCCTGGTAGCTCATGGAGAGAGTGAAACACAGGGGCTGAGATAGCAAGGAAAAAAATTGGGATAAGAAATTCAGCTGGGGCCAGATCATTCAGGGCCCCAAAGGCCTTGCAAAGGGTTTGAGAAGTCATGGAATGATGTTAAGCAAGGGAATGGCAGCTCCTCTTGTCAGGGTTGTTTACAATGCTGCCTTCTCCATCTTATTAGCATGACCCAGGCTCCAGAGCCCCACTTTCATTCCAGAAGTTGAGGCTTTCCCTGGGTCATCAAAAGAGGGTTTGTTATTGAGGTGTGAGTCAGATGTGACTTGGCAAAGCCTTGGTTAGAAACGTGTCCCTCCAGTTGGTGGTCAAAAGGCAATGCTGACCAATGGAAGAGAAGTCCTTAGTAAATGCCAACCACTGGCATCTATTGGGAAGACAACCTATGTAGCTCCTCCTCAGTGTGACACAGCATCATTGGTCCTTCTCAGGTGGAGACTAGAGAGCCTCCTGGTCATGAGAAAGGAGACTGGGCTCCCTTGGTTCCCTACTGAGCTGCCCCAACCACTGACCATTCTTTCTCTTGTTACGGCCCCTTCACCTTCACCAACTGGCTCCATCCTAAGGATTCTTTTCAGTTTTATATATGAAATTTTTTTCTTTTATTTGTAGGCATTCTTCCAAATCTATTTCCTATGCATATAACTCCTTTCCATTCATCTGAGGCCCAACTTTGAATTCTCAACAACTAGAATTTATTTTTTTCTCTCTGCACTCTTCTGTGTTTGCCATTCTTTTCCTGGGCATTGAATGTGAAGTGTCTGGCCAAATGGGTTTAAGTCAGGGGGTAGGTAGAAGGAAATAATATTATTCTATTACAATAAGATTTCCCATTTGTCAAGATCACACTAAACACATCATAGAAAATGGTCAAGTAAGGGTAGATCAGGTGATAGTTACTGGACTGGGGTGACTGTACTAGACATGAAAATTCCAGATTTCATATAGATTAGGAGATAAGACATTGAGACTTGGTGATATTTTTTATCGAAACCAGGGAGAAAGGGGCATCAAGAAAACTCCAATTATGTTTCATGGCTGGATGGGGTGGGGTGCTTTTACTGGAAATGAGAAACTAGAGATGAAGATCGGGTTTGGAAAGAAAGATCAGGAGTGCTATTTTGAACACACTGAGTTTGATCTGGATCTAAACCATTTAAGTAAAGTTGTAAACTGGCCAGAGATATAGGTCCACTGCAAATAAAAAAATGGAAGCTGTAGGTATATAGAAATGGTAACAGACACAATAAAGGAGAATGCCCCAGGAGAAATGAGGAATGGTAGGAGCAAACCTCAAACAATTCTAGTGTTTCATGGTTGAACAGAAGATACTGAGACAGCAAGCAACTGAAAAGGAGATTGTAGAGAGACAGAAAGAGAACCAAAAGGCATGCCATCACTGAACCCAAGGGAAGAGAAAGCTTTAGCAATGTGACTATGGTTGCCAGTGCCTAGTGCTGCTAAGGGTCAAGAGGATAAAGAATTTAAAACAGCCACTGGATTTAGGGACATGGAGGTCACTGATGAACTAATAACACTTTGGTATAGGGATGAGAGCAGAAGCCAATGACGTGAACTTCATTGTGAATGGGAGTGAGGAAATGGATGCAGTGTAGGTGATGCAGATCATCCCGGACAGTTTGGCTGTTTCAGGGAGAACAGCAATCAGTTAGCAGCTGGAGAAAAATGTGGAATCAGGGGAGGTGTATTTATTTGCTTGCTTGTTTAAAGATAGAAATTTTGAATATGTTCATAGCCAGTAGGAAGGCCTCTGTTGGGGAAAGAGTTGTAGAGATAGGAAAGAAAGGGGATAATTAATAAAGAGGTTTGGGCTCCTATAAAGGTAGGAAGAGATGGGATCCAAAATTTGGGTGGTCATGAGAGAGAAAATTCACAGTGGAGAGAAGGAGGAACATCCTTGCCCCAACAGTAGGAAAGAGCGGAGAGAGGGGATCCATACAGGCATACGTGGCACCGGATGCTTGGCTCCTGGATGGTATCTTCTAAATTTTCAGTAAAGCAGGAGGAGGTGCCACCTGCTGGGGACTAAGTCAAACATTTGGGGGGAGTAGGTATGTCTTGAAATAAGTCATACAAGAAAGCAAATTAATCTGAGAAAACTAGCAAAAAAGCCTAGGTGATTATGGTTTTGGAATGGGAAAAGAGAAGCTTCTGGCCCAAGACTGGGATGGTTGAGTTGGTCTCCATCTGTTCACCCATAGCATAAGAAATGTATGTCAGTTCCTGAACCCTGTGAACTTTATCAGCCCATAAGATAACAACTTTGTAAATAGCTACACATAGCTACTTCTATTTCCCCAACTAACATATTCACTCTTTGAGATCATGACTTCTCTGTCACCTGTCCTGGTCCTCTAGTATCCTCCTAAAGTTTCAGGCAGAGAGCACGTCAATGGTGTTCATAAAAAAAAAAAAAATGAGGTAAAGCTTATGAAAGACTTCTGAAAACCTGGCAGTATGCTTGCAAAACTGAGTATTTACATTATTGTTGTATCAATAGGGAAGTCTAACATGGATATTAACAATGTGTTTTTCAGTTCTTTGATTTTTTTTCAAGTGCATTCATATGCACCAGCTTATCTATAATAATAAAAGTGTAATATTCTAATTAGACCAAATGTCCTTCCGGACAAAGCTGGGGCTGCGAGGGAAATCTGGGTCCTGGGTGCCAGAGGGAAGCCGGTGCCAGCAGCCAGGGGAAGGAAGGACTACTCTTGCACGAATTTCATGCATCGGTCCTCTAGTTTATTCATAAAATCACTAATGAGGTGGGAATTACTAGCCTCATTTTCAGTCCAGGAAACAAGGATGGCAAGTTGAAGGTCAAGAAGCAAGGGTGTATCAGAACTGAAGGTGAACTACAGGTCTTTGGACACCAAGGAGGGAGCTTGTTCCATTAGTGTCCAAAGATACCAAAACTTGAGAGTATCCAATGTAGATTTATCAACCTCAAAGCTGTTACTGGGGGATGAATCTCTAGGCTCATTTTTTGTTTTGGATGTAAAGCTTAGTTTTCAAATTTCGAGGCCTATTCTCACCATATATACACCAGCCCACACCTCCAAGACTAGAAGGTGTAAAAGGTATAGCCACAGACAACAGAGAACCAGCTCAGCAGCTTCCCTACTCCTGCAAGGAGAATAACTGCTGTGGATTATATTTGGCTAGCATTGTTTTCTTCATCTAATGCTTCTGGGATAACTGTGGTGGAAGAAAAGCCCTGCCTGAAGAAAGGAGATTTTCCTGCATGTGTAGAGAGGCCAGAACCACATGGCCAATGCCTAGCCTCAGTCTATTAATCTAAAGCTAATCTCAGAGAGCCTGAGGCTGCTCAGATGAACCTAGTAAATGCATCATTTTTCCATGAGCTTTGAACTAAACTCATTGTCCACATAAGACTTCCCATGCACCCCCATGAGCATTTATGTTTTGCCAACATTAGCAAAGAACAAAATATCCAAATAACTTTCAAGACTGAAAGTCTGGCACTTCCATGGATAAAATGTAATAAAACCACCATTGGACAACCAGAACAAAATGCCCAGGACTTGACGGGTCCATTTTTCTGAGATGAGTTAGGAAGAAGATACCCACCTGCACGCCCCCACTTGGAAACTGGGACATTGACACTGCATAGGGGAAACTGGTCTTGTTTGCCTTCCAAAGGGCTCTTCTTTATTGGTGTGAATCCAGGAATCCATGACATGCTTTGGAAGATGTCCTTAAGTTTTAGGGAGAAATTAGTTACATGCATTCAAGCTAGGATATGGCTGAGGCTATTCCATTTCTTAAATGTCTAAGAAATATCAGAGGATCTATTAAGCTAAAGGACCCATGTTAATGCAACATTAGAGAACTTGATTAGAGCCCAACACTCAGGAAAATCATTTTCAGCTTCGCACATGCTACATTGCACATGTAATATGTTGTGTTGGATGTTATTTGTCATTTATTAAATGTGTATGCTAATATGAAGTGTTCCATTTCCTGACTATGGGAGTGTTAAAAAAGTTCAATCTTACTTCCCACTCACACTTAAGAAACCTAATTTCCCAAGCCCTTCCTTGAGCCAAGGCTGAAGGTCAAAGAAGCATTCCTGAAAATTTTATTTATTGAGTGGGTAAGTCTATGAACTATGTCAGGGAGATCTAACTGAATCAGACAGTCTCCTCCCTCCATAGGTATATAGCTCAGAGCAGAGAAAGACACACACAGAACTAATTAAATGCAATATGTCAAATGCAGTAATACAGGCATATCAAATACATCAAGAAATAAATACAAGAGGAAAAAAAGGTTCATCCTGACAGGGGTTTGGAAAAAACTTGTGGGTTAGGCAGCACCTACGATGGGCATATGGAATAGAGATTCTGGTTTAAATAGAATAAAAATTTGGAACAATCCTCAACATTTTTTAAAAGCAACAGATTGTCAAAGTGAGTTTCTTATAGATTTGATGTCATTTGAGGTGCCCACGTGACACAGACTACCCTGTAGCTGGGAGTCTGTTCCACAAAGGAAAAATGTGTTCCACAACTCCTCATACTGTCATTTGCAGATTAATATTAAAGGGTATAGAAAGAAGAGGGTAAAAAGATTAATAAGAGCTTTCTTCTCAAAAGGTTGTTACCCTAGAAAGAGTCCCATTATACTGTCTCTGACCATCCTTCACTGGAGGGCACACAGACAAGTGTGGTCTGCTGTCAGTTTTACCCAGGCTGAGGGACAATACCCCCTTGAATAAAATTTAGAAGGGCAGTAGTAAACAAAAAGTTGCCTTTGATTATGTCAGCAGTCCTGCTGTTTAATATACCAGTTACATAAAACAATGTGAAACTTGTATTGACATTTAAAAATACAGTGTAATGTCCCATACTATGGTCTGTTTAATAATTTTCCTGTATTGTTTGTCTATTTAGGCCTTTTTATCCTATTTAGAAGCAATGTTGCAATGACTATGGTTGGTTATAGCTTCTTGTGCTGATTTCTAATGGTTCTCCATGGTAAATCCTGGAAGTGCAATAAGAGGGGCAGTTTTCTCTTTGTCCTTCAAATTGACTGACTCCCTTTAAACTATTTAAATATCCTTTGTTAATATTTTCTACTAGATTTCTTGAATTTCTCATTGATTTATAAACATTCTTGTGTATTTTTTAAAATAGTATATTCTTGTTGATTTCAGAGAGGAAGGGAAGGAGAGAGATAGAAACATCAAAGATGAGAGAGAATCGATTGGCTGCCTCCTGCCTCCTACTAGGGATGAAGCCCCCAACCCAGACATGTGCCCTGACCAGGAATCGAACCATGACTTGCTGGTTCATAGGTTGATGCTCAACCACCGAGCCACACTGGCCAGGTCATTCTCACGTACTTTTGAGGGATATCCTTATTGCATTTGATGTAAATATTTCCTCCGAGTTTCACCTTTAATGTGAGATGTTTCCTGAAATATGCATATTTAAACATTTTAATAATTTCAAACTACCCATCTTAAGTTTTCTATATTTTAATAATTATTTAAATAAACTATAATTCTTCTTGAACTGTTTACAATTTTATTTCTCTCTGTGTGTGTTAGGTCTTTAATATATCGTAAATTCATTTTGTGACTTTTCTATATTAGATATCTAATACATTGGACCAGTTCTTCCAATTTCTTGAACACGCCTTTCTGTCTCTACTAATTTCAAACATTAGTGCATCTCATAAATCCAATATATGCAAGGTTCTATTTCTGGAATTTTTAGTCTATTCTATCTATTTGCATATTCTTAAACAAAATATCACTTCTCTACTAATGAGAGCTTCATAGATTTGATATCATATATAATAAAAGGCTAATATACAAATTGACCAGATGGTGGAACGACCAGTCGCTATGATGTGCACTGACAAGCAGGGGGCTGCCCCTTGGTGGTCAGTAAGCTCCCACAGGGGGAGCGCCACTCAGCCAGAAGCCCTGAGCCGGGCTCATGGCTGGTAAGCACAGCAGCAGTGGCTGGAGCCTCTCCCACCTCCTCGGCAGCGCTAAGGGTGTTGGACTGACGGCTTAGGCCCGCTCCCCGTCAGTCAGACATCCCCGGAGGGCTCCCAGATTGTGAGAGGGCGCAGGCCAGGCTGAGGGTCCCCCCTCCCCCCGCCCCGAGTGCACGAATTTCATGCAACAGGCCTCTAGTCAGATAATAAAAGTCCATTCTTTCAAATATCTTTTCCAAAGCTACATGACTACCCACAAGCATTTACCTTCTATCTAAATTTTAGAATTTGTTTGTTGATTTATTGATGATAGCAATTCTGACAAGTATGAGGTGATACCTCATTGTGGTTTTAATTTGTATTTCTCTGATGATCCATGATGTTGAGCATCTTTTCATACATCTCTTGGCCATCTTTATGTCCTCCTTGGAGAAGTGTCTATTCAGGTTCTTTGCCCATTTTTTAAATTGGATTGCTTGATTTTTTTTTTTGGTGTGAGTTTTATAAGTTCTTTACAAACTTTGGATATTAAACCTTTATTAGATGTATCAGTGGCAAATATGATCTCCCATAAAGTGGGTTGTCTTTTCAATTGTTGATGGTTTCCTTTGCTATGCAAAATCTTACTAGTTTTATGTAGTCCCATTTGTTTACTTTTTATTTTGTTTCCCTTGCTCAGGGTGATACATCGGAAAAAATATTGCTATGAGAAATGTCCAAGGGTGAGAGAATACCAAAAGTTGAGACAGGGAGGCCTAGATGAGTCAGAATCTATAAGTGGGAGTTACAAAGAAGAACAAAACCCTTATGTTAGAACAGGTGTCCAACTTTGTGTTAAGATGCTTCATAAGATGATACCTTCCAAATCCCTGGAGGTCTAGTGACCTAGTGATGGCTCCTGGAGAGCCCTATATTGACTTTGAAAGAGGTAGAGATGCTTAATTATTCCAGAATGACTATACCCTGGGAAGCCCCGATTACGAGGGAAGAAAATATCCCTTCCCTACCACTTACCAAAATAGACACTTCTGATGGAATCTTTTGGAGTATGTAGTGGCTGTGCATCAGGTGCCCTCCTAGCATCCATTTCTCCCACATAATTTCCCAAGAGCCTACACTTTTCCCATTGTTTTCCTTAAATTATTCCATAAGTTTCCTTATGGTTCTGATGAAATCAAGTCCATCCCAAGCTCCAGGGGTGGAACACATGACTGGCTGAGATCATGTATATCCCAAAGATCTCATCAGGGGAGATTGTTTTAATGATTGAAACTTAGGTTGGCTGGACCAATCAGGGGATGGAAAAAGAAAACTTTCCTGGAAACTATTGACAGTCAAGTCATCTTGTGACCATGTGATCAAGTCAGATCTATAGAAGGCAGAGGGTAGACCTTAGTGCTATGATTGACCCTCCCAATCAAGCCTGTGTTGAGTTTGCCCCATCTCTGGAAATTTGTTAACCAATAAATTAGTAAAGCAGCATGGGTCAGTTGAGCTTCTTTCACTTGCAACTGCACATATTTTAACTAATGAACTTTCTCTGATCCCATGGTTCCCATATGAAGTCATGAAATGATTACTGGTACATTGATCCCAGGGGATGACCAGGAACCTCCTCTCTGTTCAAGACATAAGAGTAGCCCTTGCCGGTTTGACTCTGGATAAAGCATTGGCCTGCGGACTGAAGGATCCCGATTCCGGTCAAGGACACAGTGAGGGATGTGCAGGAGGCAGCCAATTAATAATTCTTTCTCATCATTGATGTTTCCATCCCTCTCTGAAATCAATAAAAATATATTTTAAAAAAGAGCAGATAGACCTGGGGAATGAGTTCTCCCTGGTGGTGGCAAGGACCATGCCTCTCACCAAAAGAGTCCTCCTTTGGGTGGGAAGGGTTCTGGAGATGAGGGCCAAACATCCCAGAAACCAAAGTTGTGCCTCTTCCAGCATCTCATCTAGCCACCAGCAACCCTGTCATTTTGCTGCCACTGGGCTGGCTCAGACAAGCTCTAGTTGAAGAGATTACAGACAGATGCTCTGGCACAAATCAGAGACCCTGTGGAAGAGAAGCAATCAGGTTTTCTCTTAAGCGACAGCCATCATTTTCAGCAGGCATGGTAATTACAGGTTTCCCCTTGCACAGTGCAAGCTATCCGAAGGTAAAACAATGGTGAGCAGAGTGTGTCTGCCTCAAAAAACAAATGGGGGAGAAGGAAACAGAAGGATTCAATCTCTTTTAATTTATTTTAATAAAGCATGGGTTTTTCAAAAGGCCAAAGGGCCTCATTTGCCACAACGTGGTTGAAATCTGCCAACAGCTTCCCTAAACCTCTTCTTTCCCCATAATTCAATCAGAGCTGCAGATGGAAGCACTCAGCTGGCGTCTTCCTTTTCTTGGCCCTTCTCTATCCTTCCTCTCTCACTGCCACAGCTGGAAAGCAAGGGTTGCTCCCCTGAAAAGCCCCCTCCATCCCCTCTCCCCCGCACATCCATGGGCTCCTATGAGGCTCACTTCCTTCCAGGGCCTCCCTGTTCAACCTCTGCCCTTAAGCCCTTTCTGAATGTTCAGAAATGTGGGGCTTGTATTTTCCTTTATTTCAGCTATGCTCTCCTGGTCCTCCAGCTGAACCATCAGGCCAATGAAGGTGATTCCACTGTCCATCTCATCTCCTGAGATTCCAGATGCCATAACCTGTTAGATGGTGGTCATACAGAAGGGAATGAACAGCCCTACTGAATTATTTCTAAGGAAGATACACTCTTGGTGTGACTGGAAGAAGACTGAATCTGAACAGACAACCACTGCCATCCTTTCCAACCAGTAAGAAAACACCCACTTCTGAGCTCTGAAATCTGTTGACCATTCCAGGCACTGACTCCCAAACAGCCCCACCCCAACCATGGTCCCCATCATTGCTCCAGACTTCTGGAACTTTATTCAAGAAATTTCTCCTCCTCATCTTTCACCACTAGTTGCCTCCAAATTTCAAAACCCTCCAAAGCAAATACCACCTTACCAGATTTTCCTAAAGAATAGAAATAACAAGTATTTAGTGAAGGTAGTATGCCTCAGAGAGGGAATTTGGGCTCATTTGTTGCAAATGGATGCGTTAAATTTCCTACCTGGGGCTGTGGAAAATTTTTGATGTCATATGGATGCACAATCCTTCACATTCTTCCTGTCCCCTCAACAGAGAATGGCATCCCTGTGCCTCCTGAGGATTTCTTACATCTCACAGACAATTGGAGCCCACCTAGGGAGTTTCCTCTCTGGGGTGTCAGGAGTCTTCATGGTCCCCTCACTCTCTTGGGCTGAGAGCTCTTGTCCAATATGTGCCTGGCCTTTGGGCAGCGAAGGCACATTCTGAGAGCTTTCCTGTCAGTAGGTTACCCATCCTGACTCCAGTGGCAGGGCCTGGGGACTTTCTCCATTGCCTGATGACTTTTTTGCCTGCTCCCCCATATGCACCTGCTTCTGGAATGGGGCTAGAAATATTGACAAATGGTCACCATTCTGATGATGTCTCTTCATTCCAGTACCTTCCTCCATAAAATGTTGGGCTGTGTTCTGGTGACTGGAAGGGGTAGAGACTTTATTAAATTTGAGGAAAAGATCTGCCCATCTCCAGAGCTTTATCCAGAGCTTCTTTCCTAACCTGCTATACCATCTCTCCTCTCAGCCGTCCTTCTTTGTCCTATCTCCCCTGAGCAGATGTGAAGGACTTTCTTTATAAGGGCCTTGAGCCCAATTTACCCCCTTACCAGGCTACCATGCCTGCCTCTCTTCATTCAAGTACCCTGGACCCCTCCCTGGCCTAGCTCTGAGCACCTCAGACACCCAACTTGTTTTTCACATTTTTCCATATGGGCAGGAAGTACTACCATGAGTCATGCACAATGGACCCATTTTGAAGGATCAAAAGGAGGGTCCAAGAGGGGCTCACCCCACAACCTAGTGTCTGAGAAGCATGTTGTTATGAAGGGATCAGTTCATAGCACAATGCTGGGTGGGCCTTCTCTGAGGCTGCCAAACACCAAAGTGGATCTATGTCATGGGCATCACAGAGAAAGTCCTCATTGAGGGGGTTAGAAACAGACACCCTGCACCCATCTATCCCAGGCACTTTTCCCTTATGCTCAAACACACTTGTACTACAGAGGAAATTGAGTCCATATGCACTGATTCTTCTAAACCCCAACCAAGCCACATGTTGTTTTCTGGGCCTGTTTAATTGTCCATGAAACCCCAGAGTCATCTGTAACATGTAGAGCACCCAGGAGAACATCATCACCATCATTGTCGCTGACCACTCCCTTCCCAAGACCACCATCTCCCTTGGCACCATGGGTGGGCAGGCAGTCAGGGCCCACCAAGGACATATGGTTAGCATTTCAGCTGACATGCATGTCCTGCTGACAACTGGTCCAGAACAGGAAGGACCATCACAAGCTTTTCTTACTTCTTACAGATTTTGTTTCTGAAGGCAACATTGCCATAAATGCTTGGACTGAGTTTGAAGACCTGGGGTTGTCCCAGCTGTGAGGTCTTAGGCAAGTCACCCAAACTCCTAACCTCAGCTCCTTTCTTCCTCAAATCTAATAGTACCTACCTCATCTACTTCAGCAGCATGTTGAGATGAAGAAACACGGGGAGAAGACATGCCTCCACCCATGCCTGTGAGAGTAGATGCCTAGCTGGTGCCCTACTCTCCTCCCCCCATTCCCCATACCCTGCTGGCCAACAAAGCAGCACTTTTTGGGCACCAGAACCTCCAGCAGTGTATGTTCATTCATTGCTATGAAACTCCCATACTGCTTTCACCTGGATGATCTCAATTATTCTTTACAACACCCTCAGGAAGACTGGTATTTGGTGACTCCCACAGAAGAGGACCCCAACTTTAATGATGACTCAGTAATGTACTCAAGACTCTACCACCCATAAAATATCAGGGCTGCATTCCAAAACCAGGCACACACCCCGGCCTCTTCACTCCACCACTGCGTTTCTCTTCTAGTTGGCACAGCCCACGCCCCATCTCAGAGATGGCTGATACTCAGGTGGTGCCAACAACCTGCTTCATCAGCTCAGTTGTCCATGTTTCTCACTGCTCCAGACCATGCTGTGGCCAGAGCTCTGACCCCATCACGTGGGAAGGCATGAGAAGCCCACCTGATATTTTGAGATCAACTCAAATCTTAACTTTAATGAAAGCAGGTGTCTAGTCCAGTGCTAGGGGTTCCCCAAGCTAGAATTGGGGCCATGGATAGACTTGCCAGTCAGTATGCATGGGTAGACTTCCCAACAGGCTGGTATGAGCCAGGCCTTTATTGTAAGGACATATATGACACAAACACAAGCCACTAATTACAGAAATACAAATTTAAGCAAAAAATTCATGGGTTCAACCAAAGAAACAAAGGGTAGGGGCACCAAGTTTGGTTTGGTTCTGGACTCAATAAAATCACCAGTTTTTACTTCCTTATCAAGTGCCTCATTGTCACTAGATGCCTGCATTGCTCCCATTTCTGTGTACCCTGGTGCACATCTTACAGAAGGAGCATCTGTTTCTCTCCCAGAGGCCCTGACAAAGACCTCATTGGCTCAGTTGATTCAAGTGACTATCATGAACCAATCACTCTGCTCTGGGAGGAGGGTGCTGAGTTGATTGGCTCCAGCCCAGGTTATATGCTCCATCTGTGGGTGGGGCCAGGTTAAGGGGGAGGATCAAACCCATTCAAATAATGTGGACTGAGAGTAAGGAAAATTAAGATGTAGCTATTAAAAGATGAATAATTGCAGGACAAGTATCCAAAAACACAATGTCCACCTGAAGCACAAGCAAACTCTCATTCTTTTTCTAATGCAGGAGTTGGAAAACTTTTTCTGCAAAGAGACACATAGTAAATATTGCAGGCTTTGTAGGCCATAAGGTCTCTGTCGCAACTATTTACTCTGCCATTGAGTGCGAAGTCAGCCAGACAATACATAAATGGATGCATGTGGCTGTGTTCCAACAAATCTTTATTTAGGGATGCTGAAATTTAAATTTCATAAAATGTTCACATGTCACAAAATATTATTATTCTTTTGCATTTCAATCATCTAAAAAATTAAAAACCATTTTTGCTCACAGGCCATAGGAAAACAGGAGGCAGGCTGGGTTTGGCAGGAGGAGGGTGTGGTTTGCTGATCCTTGCTCTTAAAAGGGGGCTGTCAGGAGGAGCAGATAGGGTAGGGAACTCTTATGTCATCGGAAGGCACATGGTCCAGGTGAAATTGTACATCCAGGGAACACAAAGGAGAAAGAACTCGAAAAAATCATTGATACAAAGTTCTTAGTTTGGTTAGCAATTTACCTACACTGAGTGGCCAGATTATTATGATCTCTGAACGCATAATAATCTGGCCACTTAGTGTATGTATGTGTGTGTGTGTGTCTGTGTGTGTGTGTATACATATATTAGAGGCCCAGTGCATGAATTCGTGCATGGGTGGGGTCTGGCCAGCCTGGCCAGGGGGAGGGGACATGGGCAGTTGGCCGGCCTGCCTGCTGGTCGAACTCCTGGTCAAGGGGACAATTTGCATATTAGCCTTTTATTATATAGGATATACACTGAGTGGCCAGATTATTATGCATTCAGAGATCATAATAATCTGGCCACTCAATGTATATCCTCTCCCATACTAATTTATGAAAAGAAGTCTATTAATCACTCTGGATGCAGAAAGGAAATCACATTCTCAGCATAAACATAAATTATCGGCCTAAAACCCAAATTCCTTCAGCAGGATGGTTCAAGCTAAAAGTTTTAAATAGCTCAAAAAGAACAAATGACTGAAAGGAGATATGCATCTTTTGAAATATAAACCTGAAAAGATGTTATGCTCAATTACACTGACAAAAGATTTGGGATCCAGCAGTATCCTCCATGGAATTCTGCAGCTAAACAGGAATGCTAAATCACACACTAACTTAAGCAAGAGTAATCTAGCATGAGCCACATTACTCGTGTGTCTGCTGGGAGCTTAAATCTGCTCTTATGTGAACAAAATGCCTCTCTCCATCTCTCTAAGAAGGTGGACTTGACCCCTGCTAAGACTTTTGCGTTTCCAACTTGCCAAGCTCCCAAATGGAGCACTGGGATGTCCTGAACAGAGAGCAGGATCAAGGGAAGTCATGAGGAAAACTAAGGTATTAAGGGGAGGAGTCTGGACCCTTCAGAGTAGGGAGCTCCAGTTCCAAGCAGGGGGACCATGAAGAAAGGACATAGGTGTATGGTTGCAAGTCCGCTGTGTTGCCCTGAGCACAGGTGACACTTGGCTCATGCCACCCCCACGACTACCCCAACCGCCATACTCTCAGTTCTTAGAGCTAAAACAGGACTTCACAGGCCTGTGAAATCTCTAACTGGCCTTCCTCAGCCAGTCTGAGTCCCTGAGGGACAGGGACTATATATGTCGTATGCTTCATCCGATTCTGCGGCACAGCTGGCACACAGTAGTTATTTGTGTAACATCTAAGCAGCAATGTGTGTTAAGCCAGAGGAATAGAAAAGCATGGCTAGAACCCAAAACACATTTCTGGAAGGCAGACTGAGATCCATGTGAATTATTGGTATGATAAGTATGAAAGGCTGGGAGACAGAGGAGCTAAAGGAAAAACAAAATTCTAGATACTAGGTGTACCAGTTAATAATGCAGATTTTGTAATCAAAGAAAACACGATTATTTCTAGAGAAACATAAAAAGTACTTTATTCAAAGTAATGTCCATCCATAGCTACACATTTCCCCCATCTTTCAGGTAATTTGTGGATACCGTCCCAACAGAACTTTTCTTGCTTTGAGGAAAACCATTCAGAGACCCAATTTTCCACTTCTTTGTACATTTTGAAGTGCTGCTCAGAAAGTGTGTGTGCCATCGATCGGAACAAGTGGTCATCTGAAGGAGCAAGGTCTGGTGAATACAGCGGGTGGGTTAATACTTCCCAGGCAAGATCTTTTTCTTTAATTTCTTTATTGATTAAGGTATTACATATATGTCCGTATCCCCCTATTATTCCCCCAATCCCCCCACTCATGCCCTCACCCCCCCCCCCACCCTGTTGTCTGTGTCCATTGGTTAGGCTTATATGCATGCATACAAGTTCTTTGGTTGATTTTAACGTGTCTTTAACTGGTTTTAAAGTATGTGGTGGTGCGTTATCATAAAGCAAAATTACTTTGCCGTGTCTTTTGGCCCATTCTGGTCGTGTTACTATCAAAGCGTGGTTCAAATTGGTTATTTGTTGTTGGTAGCAATCAGTATTAACAGTTTCACCTGGTTTTAGAAGCTCATAATGCACCACACCTTCCTGATCCCACCAAACACAGAGCATTGTCTTCTTTCTGAAGCGATTTGGCCTTGCAGTTGATGTTGATGGTTGACCTGGATCAACCCATGATTTTGTGCATTTGGGAATCTCAAAATAAATCCACTTTTCATCGCCAGTCACAATTCGATGCAAAAAAGACTTTCTTTTGTTGAAGCAACATTTTACTGATGACGTTTCAGTTTTCCATTTGTCTTTCGTTCAGTTTTCCTTCCTTTAAAATCTTTCCAATTGCTTATAAACGATCGGAAATTGTTTGCTGAGCAACATTTAATCTTTCTGTAAGTTGTTTTTGAGTTTGACATGCATCTTCATCCAATAATGCTTGTAATAGTTGGTCTTTAAACTTTTTCGGTTTACCTGGACATTCTTTGTCTTTCACATTGAAATCATCACTTTTAAAGCATTTAAACCAGCATTCACAAATATCTTGAGATGGAGCATGTTCACCATAAGCTTCCCTGAAGTATACGATAACTTTCAGCAGCACTTTTCCTCATAATAAAGTAATGAATTGAAACTTCCCACAAATGCTCTTTTTTTTTGCACAAAATTCGACATTTTTAAGTGTAAAAATATCTATGATGTTAACACCTTCAGAAAATTTGACATATGAAGTTTTGAAGTTTGTTGTCAATACAACAAAATAGCATACATATCAAATTGCATATATATCAACATATGTGTAACTCGATCTATTGAAAAAAAATCTGCATTATTAACTGGTACACCTGGTAAATGGAGGAACACCCCTACTCTGTGTAGCTTCCAAGGGCAAAAATGGAAAACTGGACTTGTAGATGTAAGCTGGGGAAAAGCTGGTTTGAGCAGCGGGTAGGATGTTTTCCAAGAAGCACAATGTTCTGCAGTGCCAGAGGTCGCTGTATGGAAGATGGAGCTTCCTATCATTGGAGTTGGTTGAGCCCCAGAAGGAAAACTGCCCCCAATAATGCTACCTGGGAAATAGGTAAACTTGCAGCTTTAGCCATTTTGCTATCCATAGCCCACCCTGAGACCTGAGCTAAATGAGAAAGAGAACCAAGAGAGATGCTTAGTATTTCTGGCTACTTGAGCTGGATTGAAAAATAAGGTTTGACCCTCAACTAACATTGGATTCCTGATTCTTCCCCAGCCCCAAGCCCAGACTTGGAGCCAATGTGTAGGGAATTTGGGTGTTCAGGGAAGACAGACATACAGCCAGTAGCAAGGGAAGCAGTGACCTACCTGCTTTACACTCCATGGAGCCAGGGCCCAGGAACCCAAGGACAGGATTCTTCCTGCTTCTGGAAGGTAGGCTGGGCTGAGCATGGTGTGTCCCCCAAAAGGTGCAGGAATGGAGGAATATCTGGGTCTCGGGAAAGTTCCTCTACGCCCCACGGGAGGGTGAGTGCAGCAGACCCTGAAAGGGCAGGCAAGGCCTTCTTACACTGACCACCAGAAACTCAGGGGAGGAGAAGGGTACATGCCCTCCTCTCAACAGGATCTTTGGGGGCACCACAGGAAGCCAGACCCTTCCTCCAGGGAGGTCAGAGTGCCTGGGGTTTACAAGGAAGGTGTTAGCCTCTGGATGCTGGTGCAGAGGACACACGGCAAGCAGCTCTTTAACCATCTGCTAAGGAAATACCAAGGTAAATTAAAACGAGAGTGGATTTGTGACTTCTGTCTTTTCCAAAAAGATAGTGTTGGCAGGTTTATGAGAAAACCATTCCCAAACACCTTGAATTTATATGGCATGCTTATTTCAAAAGCTCTTCTACATCTGTTAGCTCTTTGAAGCCCCTGGAGGCAGGTAGGGCAGGAAGGAGGGCTGAGTGGGGGAATGGAGCCAAAGAGAGCTTGGGCAACTTGCCAAAGGCCCCAAGAGGAAAGGCTGGGTGGCACCCAGCACCTTGACCCTAAGGGGCTTCTCTTCCTTTCAGATCTCTGGCAATGGGCTTTATGTTGTAAGGCTGGGAGCAAAGTGACCACTCAAGAGCTGGGAGGTCAACTACAATTAGGCTAGAAGAGCACCCCTTTTTCACACACACACAGCTCTGCACCCATGTGCCCTGTAAATTAGCCAAGGATTAGAGGTAAAGGAAACAACAGAGGCTGATTGACAAGGAGGCCCTCATAATCAGTACTGTAGTAAACTATACTAATTATGGTATCAATTGGTAACATTATAAAGGTTGAAGCTACATAATGAAAAAGAGCAAACACACAGGCAGAGTGAGTTCAGCAAATGTAATTACAAGGTGACACTATTGGCAAATACTATTTTATGAGGTATTAAGAGGGATGTGGCACAAACACACTCCAAACTTACAAGCTTCTCAGGAGTGGGGGAACCTGGAGCTGACCAAAGATGCACCCGCAAACATGCCACATAAGCAAGCTGGAGGAACCCATGAAGTCTTCTTGACATATACTCAAGGATAAGATGTTTTTAGATAGGGCTTGCTACTCCCAAACTCCAATTCCTTGTTTGCTATATGATATATTGTCCCTGGCCTGTCCTGAACTCTGCAGTCCTCAAACCTCAAGATTTTGGACTGTCCAACCCAGAAGGCACCACAGATGTTATTTAGATCCAGTCACTCTACAGTGAAGTTAATGGGGGAGGAGAGCCTGCCCAGCCACTGGAACAATCTGTATCAATGTCCAACAGTATTCATGGGACTCTGTGCCAGACACTGTTCTAGAAGCTCAAGCCAGAGTCTCTGCTGTCATGTGTTCACATCCTATGAGAGAACAAAGAAAACTGGTCAAGCAAACCACTAAGGCCATTCCAGATTCAAGGTCATATCAGGTGTTACGAAGAAAACTAAATGGGGTAATGGATAAGCGGTTGGCTGGAAATGGAGAGCCAGGCTAGAGAAAGGGTCCAGGGGGGAGTTCTTGAGGAGGAGCTGAGACCTATGAACTGAGACCTTCAGAAGGAGAGGAAAACAATGCTTTTCCAAGGACGCCCAGCTCTTTCCTGGCAGAGAAAGGGCAGAACACAGGTGCCTGCAATTGTAGTCCAGGGTCATTCTGTTGCATCTGGCTCTCTCAACCAGTGTTTGGGCCAGAATTTTAAGAGCAACTATCAACTCTAAGGATATGTGGAGCCACTGGATGTTGAGGGTTTAAAAAAATGTTAAGAGATCCTGTAATTCAAAGTCTCTAACACACTGGAGAATCACCTGTGGCATATCTATAACAGAGAAGCTATTCTGGTTGTCTGCTGCTGCATAGCAAACCCCCAAAATAAGAGAGCAGTATGTCGTTATCTTCCCATCTCTGTCATTGCCTAGAGAAGAGGCTGGGGTGGCACCCAGCACCTTGACCCTAGACAGTTCCTGCTAATGGCCTTTCATGTGCTTACAGTCAGATGATGGTGGCGGCTGGAAGCATGCGCTGGGCTGAAAGAGAGGGAGCTGGTAAAGCTTCCCTTCCTGTGGCCAGTCTGCTATGCTAGGCTGGTCTTCCTTGCATATGTGGACTTCTTCCATGGGGCTGGCTTCCTCCAGGGTAAGCTTTATAACAGGACCAGGTGGAAGCTACAAGGACCTATCAATGGATGGGCCAGAACATCCTTTCTGTTGTGATCTATTGATCAAGGGAACTCAGACTCAAGGAAGGGAAACTAGACTCCAGATTTCAATGGGAGGAGGAGCAAAGAATGTGTAGCTATCTTTAATCTACCATACTTGCTCTGCATAAGAAAAACAACAATAGCCTCTACTGAAGGCCTGCTTAGCCTCTTGACAACCTAATAGACATCTGTCATTCACACTTAGATTACCTTCATTTCCCTTCAATTAATCAAAAAATTAGTCCATGTTTCTTGAGGACCTGCCATGCAAAAATGTGTCACACTTGGATACAATCTACAATGTGCTATGCCTTCCCTGTAAGGGCTTAGAGTCTAGAAAAGGTGCTACAAACTTTCATTTACAATAGCTGAGCTGATTTTTAAAGTGAAATTTGGCAAGGAACCCCAGTTTATAGAACAGGTCAAGGTAGGACTATTCTGGGCCAGGACACCTCAGTTGAAGCCCACAGTCAGGGAACCATAGTGCAGATGCCATCATGCAGATAAAGAAAGGAAACTAGTGGGTAAACTATCCCTTCTCCATATGAGAAGTTTCCTGAAGAAAAGATATGGACCTGGCTTATGAGAAAGTTAGTGTATTAATGAGATTTTTTTATATAATTGTAAATCTATATATGTCACATTGGCTTGAACACAAAAGAAAACAAGGACAGGAAAGTCTTCAGGGAGGGCTTCCAGGGCGGGCTAGATCTAGGGACTCACACATGTTCTGTCTAATAATGATGTGGTATACTAATTAACACAGGGTCAGGTCTCTCCAGTCTTCACTTGTGCAGGCTTCACTCTCAGGGGCACTTTCTCTATGCTGTTAGGACGGGGTGGCCACCAGCAGTTCAAGGCTTACTTCTATTGTGTTCTTCCCCGGCTGTTTCCACAATCCAGCTCTGGTTGGCCTTACTTAGGTTCTGTGCTCAAACCCACACAATCCAAGTAGTCAGGATTTCCTACTCTGTCAAAGTTTAAAGAGTCACATGCAGAAGGGAGCCCCAGGAAACCTGGTGAGGTCATTTGTACTAAGAGTAAAGGAAAGAGGATTCTGTTCTCTTGCTGAAGGAAGCCTGAAAGTGGAGCCAACAAAACACCTACACAGAGAGGAAGAGAAAGCAAAGAACTAAGAGACAGGAGGTCAAGAGGCTGGGTCTGGACCAGCTGGGCAATGCTTGGTCTCTCCCCACAAGGTGAGAGGAATGGTCAGCTCTCTTAGTCTTGACACATAGGGAATAAACTTCTCTTAAAAGTGGTCCCTGTGTCCCTGAGAGGAGGTTCAAAATCAGAGGTCAGGGCCTAGCTTTGGACCCTGGTGCTGGGTCTGTCCTCAACTCTGTGGCTGTCACCAGTCCTCATATCCCAAGATGTCCTCTGAGCTTGAAGAATATCCGGGAACATCCCAAAGAGCCTTCTGACAGGTGCTTTGGCCTGAAATAAAGCCAGGGAAAGGAGAAAACAACTGCCATGCAGTATTATGAAACATTGCCATTAAGTTTAATGCCTTCGTAACAAAGAATGCCACATTTATTATCACAAATAAATCCATGGATTTAACACCCATCAGGCTTTAGACTTTATTTTTCCATATAAAATAAATATGGCTAGAGTATAAGATTATGACTACACCATTATTTTCTAAAACTATTTCATTTAAGCACAGTCTAACTGCCCCATGCTATAAACCTGGGCCCAGGAAGGGACCACTCCACTCCTGGAAGAACATTGGCACCACTGAATGCAACAGCCAACAAGGTGGGCTTTCCTGCATAACTGCTGGGTTTCATCACTGTTTAATGAATTGTTGCACTCTTTATAGGATAAACAATAAATCGCACATGATTTATCATATTACCCAATAAATCATGTGACAAATCATTAGGCAAGTGATAAAATCAAGTGTTTTAGAAATAAGTTAATCTATGATGCCAATGTGTAAACTAAACAGTTGCTTAAAAACCCTATTTACTAATCATTTTTACATAAAGAAAGATTAATGATTATGTAGATTAAATGTGTACTTATTCCTATAAGCATCAGACAGCCATGTGCCCTGTTGGCCTTCTCTTTTTAGCAAAGGCCCCCGAAAGCCTCCCTTCTGTGGCATAATTCCATTTGCCTCCCTCCTTCCTGGATTTGCCTTGACTGGAAAAGGAGGTTGGAGAAGACAGGGCAAACGAAAGAAGTGGTTAATGAAGAGCGAGTCATGGGAGCCTGGTGGTGAGGCTGTTCTCCCCATAAATTTTGTAACACACTAATTAACACTTTCATTAGGGCCTGGAGACAGGTTCCAGTGCTGCCTGCTTTTCCAGCCTGCCTTCGACACAGTGCTCTTTCTCACTTGTGACAACTATGTTTATAGCTTCTCTGCCCATCGAACTGGCTGGCACATTGAATTACCCTCAAGAGTACATGGGCATCACGTCACATTTGCGTGCCTGATATCATACGTGACGAGCTGTGCGCCGCCAGGGCCTTTAATGCACATCCTGCAGACAGCCGGCCCTGCAATGCATAGGCAGATATTAAGCTAAATCTTTTTGGAGTCAAGCTTGTTTCACATCAGTTACATAAACATATTGGTTCCTTTAAAAGAACAAATGCTTTGTGAGTAAAGAAAGGATTCCAGCACTGAAACCTGAGAAATCATCCGGCACATCAATTCTGCCTGTCTTTCTGAAAGTCTTTTCTTAGGGAGGTTGGGGGAGAGACTATTTGGCTTCTAGAATATGTTTTGAACCATATTTATTATAAACTCTGGACAATACTAGGCAATGTAAAGAGAGAGAAAGGGAGAGCCTCAGTGAGTGTCACTAGGAGGACAGTCAGAACATCAGTGTAGACTCTTCTTTTTATATCCATATGTTCACACCATTGGCTACAATTTTCCAGTCTCCTTTGCTATTTCTCTTTCTCCCTCACCCATATCCAGCCCATAAGCAAACCCTATTGGCTCTCAGCATCCCTCTGACTGTGGATTCCCCCAACATTACAAGTTAAACCATGAAGCTGATCCTAGTAATGCAGATGTGAAGCCACCTTGGACCTATTCTAAAGTCACCTTCTCTTTTGCATGTTAAATTGCTTGTAATGGTAATCACCAAGGTTTGGGAACCATTATTCCTGGTGCCTGGCAAAGCAGTTGTTGTGTGATTGGGTAAAGGATGGGAGATAAGAAAGGAGTTTCAGACTGCACTTTTCTTCTGAAAAGCCCTAAGAAATGAAGTAGATGAATTTTACTGACAACTTCAGTTTCAACAAACTACCTGGAAAATATTGCCTCGAAAGCAGAAATCCAAGAAATTAGCTTTTACACATGGTCTTTGGCCCTTCCCAAGAGGCAGACCATCAGTAGTAGTTCAGGGAGGAATATAAGAGTTTCAAGTCACTTGTAAAACCTGGACACATGGCTTTTCCCTCATGCTGCCCCCTGAGAAGCCTCCAGCTGCTGAGCACAGCCCAATTCTCAGACTCAGAGGAATTGAACCCAATTGCCAAGATAAAACAGGAAAAGAGTTTAAAGTAAGTCATGTTTCTAATGCCCACAAAAGGGATAGACTAAGTAGCACAAAGCCCGCATTCTATTTTCCCTTATTTTATCCAACCCACCTCTCAAAACACTGGGATTCACATTTCAAGACACCGTCTGTATCACTCAGAAGAAGCTGAGCTTTCCTTCAGTAATGTAAAAGCTCAAAATCTCAGAAGCTTAGACATTCTTATTTCTTGCTCTTGCAAGGCCACTATAGACCCAGAGAAGTTCTAAGATAGGTGTCCTCCCCATGTGGTGCACTGCATACTTTCCCAATCACTGAGGAAGCGAGCGTTGAGTTCTTAAGTGATGTCACCAGAATTGACATGTCATTTTAATGGCCAGAATGAATCACTGTCTTTAAGGATAAGTATGATTCTCCATATGCCAGATAGCAATGAACATTCATAATATTGATCACACCTTTCTCTGCAACCACACTACTCCCCACAAAAGCAAAAAAGCAAACAGCCTTATTAGTAGGGCTCATTTCTCAGGGTCTTCCTGCCACAATATGGCTGCTTCCATCCTCAAACCTACGCTGCATATGCTCCATCAGGGATAGTGAGAGGCATGTTCATGAAGAGCTTCACTTTACAACAAGCATGTCAAACTTGGCCCGCGGGCTGCATGCAGCCCACAACGAATATCTTTGAAGCCCAGCCAATATAACAGTATGTAAGAAATGTTTCAATAAAAATTTCATAACTTAATTTTTACAATATCCTGTTATACATAACTACTAATAACGAACTACAATGTTTGCTAATGACTGACAACTATCATCATGTTGCATTCATTTCCCTTACACGCCTTACGTGCAGGCGCACCATTTCTCTCCACTAATACTAGCAGCGAATATTTTAACAACCGATTGTCACGTCATTAGTCTTGGACTGACTTATTTGGTGTGCGCAACAGGAAATATTTCACTTCCAGAAAACAAGAAAAATAGTTTTATTTGTGTTACACTTATTACTCTGTGCAGATCTTCAGTATCTGGTAAGTTAATGTTCAAGAAAAAATATTAATTTTTATTAAAATGTTCTATTATTTTATGTCAACGATTACTCATTTATTTCAGCCCTTTGTATTCAGCATATCTCTATCAAAGTACACCTACGTTTCTATGAAAATTGAAGCTTTTGTTTTTTTGCAGCTCACATAAACTTAAACCTTGTTTATTTGGCCCGTGTTTAGCCTTTGAGTTTGACATGCCTTGCTTTACAAAGAAACAACCTATCCCAGTGGTTGAGCATGGGCTCTGGAGTCAGACAGCCTGCACTAACATCCAGCTTTGACTCCTGATTACCCGTAAGACCTTGGGCAACTTAACTTCTACATACTTCAGTTTGCTGATCTGCGACATGGAGCTAGTGATGGTGCCTGGCTCTTGGGTTGTGAGAACTGATTACACTAATACATGTGAAGTCCTTGTCACTGAGTGAGTGCTGTGGAAATGTTTTCTGACTGTGATGCTTTACAATCTGCATGAGGCACTCAAAACCATTGGTCCATTTGGTCAGTATAACTTATGATAGGAACAAGTTCACCCCATTTCTGACATTTTCTCCCCCATCCCAAACAGACCAGAGATGAGATAAGGGTGCTGAGGGAGGCCTTTGAAAACTAAATTGAGGGGAGGGGGTATATCTTCTGCATAAAAAATGGAAGGATTTTAAAGGAATATGGCAGAAACAGTCATGCTTGACCAATAGGCCACAAATCCCCTACACTTCCTAGCCCCCTTATTATTGAACAGGCCTCGTGACAAATCTGCCACATCTGAAGCAATTGATTATTCCCTATTTCTTGGGAAACTGCCTTCATCTGGCTTTCATAGCACTTTCTTGGTTTTCCTTCTACATCATTGGCTGCAATTTTCCATTCTCCTTTGCTAAATCCTCTTTGTTTTCTCAACCTCAATGGAGAAGGTGCTTTAGAGTTCAGTCATTGGACCTCTTTTTATATCTATATGTTCACACCATTATGAGTATATCTAGTTTCATAGGTTTAAATTCCATCTATATGCTGATAAACTCCAGCCAGGACCTTTACCTTGAACTTCAGAATCATATGTCCAACCACTTACCTGGCATGCTACTTAGATGTCAAATGGGCATTCATACATTTAATGTGCTCAAAACTGAGCTCCCAAATCCTCTTCTTTCACCCATCTTACTGCTTCACAGACTTCTACTATCAGTCAACTGCAGCTTCAATCTCCCCTGTTGCAGCCCTAAATATTTCTCTTACTCCCTCACTCACATCCAGCCCATAAGCAAATCCTATTGGCTCTCGGCACCCCTAAAACACGACAGCTACCATTGTGGCCCCAACCATCATTCTTTCTCATCTGTATTCTTATTTTACCCTCTTAATTGGTCTCCCTAAGTCACCTCCTTCAAGTCTTTGCTCAAATGTCACTTTCCTTAACCACCAATTTAAAAAACTGTTCAACTCTTTTTTCAATGACAGTCCATAGGCCCCTTTCCCCAACACCTGGAATCTTCTATCATGTTACATTGTTTAACTATTTTATTTGAACTCCCACTCCTTCCTACTAGAATGTGAGATCTAAAATGGATTTTTTTCCCATATCCCCAGGCATAGAACAGTACATGTCCCAGAGAAGATGCTTCACAGCTTTTTGTTGAATGAATGAATAAATGAATATGCAAGTAATCCCCAGTCTGAACCTCCTACCCCCTAGCCCCTACCCCCAACTTCTAGTTACTATCTGGTCATTGAAGTCCCCCTCACCCTGGTTGTCCTCTCTACCCAGGTGTTTCAGCCTGATGTCTCTGTCTGCTCCCCTCCTGGCTTTTCCGTCTTCCTGGTGCCTGTGGCAGCAGATAAGAGATAATCCCTTCAGCCCCTCCTCAGACTCAAGGCTCTGATATTTTTTCCCCACTCACAGGCTCATGCTATGCTTCTCTGGAACTGGGGTGGGACACCTCAGTGTTCAGCAATTTGTCTTTCTTCGCCATGACATTTTTTCTGACTAGTACACCCATATTCATTTCCCTATTTATGAATTATTTTAGGGTGTGATTGATAATAATAGTAATAATAATAAGCATTTACATACACTCCTAAAATGTTTATAACAATGGTATTAGGGAGATATTATTCATACCTATTTTACCAACAAGAAAACTGAGGCCCAGAGAAGTTAAGCTATTTATCCATGTTACAAAGAGTTAATATAGTAAAAACTTCTAATGCAGTTAGGTTTATATTCAAATCTTATGCCCTTAACTCTGTCACATTGTGAGGACCAAAGTTAAATTCTTGGTCATTTCTAATTATTTCTTGGAAGTAAGATTCAAGTTTCTGAGTGGCTCATATGCAGGAACTGTCATCCCCCTGATCTGTGGGCTGCAGTACCTCCCATGCACATTGTCACTATCCAAACCCACTCCCCTTTATTATTTCCTCTTGCATTTTGGACATAGGCCAGGCTTGGGGACAAGAAGTGGTTCCAGTCTGTTTGTGTCTGTGGGCATTGGACATCTTCCAATGGCCAAAGAAATCAATCTCAGACCCTTCAAACATAACATGCTGCTTCTCTCACTCCCAACTTTCGTGGTAAAATGGAAAACCCTAAACTCCCTTGCTGGCCCAGGCACCAACCCTTCTAACGCAGTGGTCGGCAAACTCATTAATCAACAGAGCCAAATATCAACAGTACAACGATTGAAATTTCTTTTGAGAGCCAAATTTTTTACACTTAAACTTCTTCTAACGTCACTTCTTCAAAATAGACTCTCCCAGGCCATGGGATTTTGTGGAAGAGCCACACTCAAGGGGCCAAAGAGCTGCATGTGGCTCGCGTGCTGCAGTTTGCTGATCACGGTTCTAACGTGAAGTAGTCTTCCTATCTATGCCATCAAATGTCAACATCTCAGACCAGAGCTTGGGACTTTGCCATGTGGGATGCTAACCAGATGGTTGGTGACTATGCATGCATGTTTTGGTGGATTTGGTATAATCTGTAAGGATTGCAAAGAGCTATTCAGGGGGAGTGAAGAGCTTCCCCGCACTGATCCATGCCCAAACCCAGAAGAAAGTAAAGTGTCTCCACTCCACTGCACGTTTTAACCACTAAACTGAGCTCCTGTCGCTTTACAAAAATGATTTGTTTTTAATTAAAACAGGAGCATAAGTTATTTTTATACCAGTATTATTGGGGGGTAAGTAAATTCCCAGTAACTCACTGGATTTTTAAAAATCTGTTTTAAATATAAACATACTGCCATATTTTCTGTGGGTTTGAAAGCTTATGTTAAGTTTGCAAATAAGTCAACTCCATAAAGATAACATCTTTCCCTAAAAAAAATGTGTTGCAATCTAATGGCATGCTATGGAAAATTAGCATTTTATAAAAACATGCATAAGCTGTCCCTCAGAGAAAATGTCCAGAGTAGACCTGAGTTCCTTCTCTGCCCCTGAGGCCAGGTTGATTGAAAAGCCAGCCTCCAGATCGTATCCACCATCCTCTTCCCACCCCAAGGTATTCTCTGCAGCCCTCACAGGACTGTTATTTTATTTTGAGTCATGCTGAACTTTATTTTTGAACCTATCTTGTTACATGTCTGACAGGTCCTGTATTCACAGAAGGAACTGAATCACTTTGGTCCACCCTGAAAAGATGCCATCTTTAACAAGGCTGCATGGAACATGCCCAGCTGTCTGCCTGAGCATCAAGGATCCAGGTAAATCACTGTAAGAACATTAATAACAAGACCTTGGGTGGCCATAATGACCAGCCCTCAGTGATGGGGACAGAGCACTGGACTTCTCACCTACTGCATAGAAAATAAAAGCCCAAGGCTACATAGGGCCAGGCATCACTTGTGGACATAATGCGAGTTAAGTGTGCACAGTTTCCCAGGCAAATCCCCTCTTACAGTGCTGCCCCCTCTGTATCCGCTTCTTCCTAATGAATGGTTTATTTGCCCAGGGCCACAGCTATTTCTTGTGTCTCAATGACAAATGTTTTTAGCACCCTTTCCTGGGCTTCAGCCTCTGAGGGGTTTAATCAATGCCACACCCAAGCCTGCCTTGAACCTGCTTCTCTCCCATGGTGTACCTGACCACTGGTCTTCAGAAATTTTACCAAAATAAAAACTCTTATGTAAATAGGAAAAGGGAAAAGCTGTCAAAACCTGCATGAGTTGTTTAAATACCATGAATAAGAACCAGTAACAATAGGCACATCAATGAAGATGTGCTTCCTTCAGACTTGGCCATGTGCCACCCAATGCGAGTCCCCCAGAAAACGCCACTTGGCACACGAGAAAGCTTGGCTCACCCGCCCCTTTGCAACACCCCCTCCCCAGTAAAACATTTTTGACAAGCAACTCATCTAGAGCCATTTCCCACAGCTTTCCTTTCATTTGCATTCTCATTAGAATAATGTGATTTCGCAAAGTGAGAATGTGTGAATCCTCAGCACACAGAGAAAATGTGAAGCCCATATTCCAGGTGTGGTCAGCCATTGGGGTGCAGGACATCCGAGGAACCCAATCCAGGTTGGCAGGACCACGAGCCAAACTTAGCAAGCACATACAGTGATTTTACAACCAAATAATGGGGACCTCTTATGAAAATCTTCAGAAGTGACCCAAACCAGAAAGGAGGTTTTGAAAGGAAAGAAATGCTTTTTTTGTTTGTTTTTAATGGGTCCTGGAATCAAGGGGAAAACAAAGTGGTTTCTCAGAGAATAGGAAAATCATGCATTTTGCTTCATTCCACTACGCTTGTTTTCTCGAAGATGCTTGCC